>NC_042493.1:11613283-11626373 GCF_005508785.2 Acyrthosiphon pisum
GACGAGGTGTGAATCCCCCTTAAGGATCTACAGGCGACACAAAATAAACCTTGGAACTTTCAGTTTAACGAATAACGATATAACAACGCTTATGGATTATTATTTTATAGGATCAATGGTTATTGTCTGTTCTTTTAATAGAGTACAAGTAGTATTTTAAATTTTCAAAATAATGATACAAGTTACAAGTATTATCGTATCTAGATTAAGGATTTCTTAAATGTTTGTATATATATTATATTATGTTTTTTTTTTTCTAAAAGCACGTTTTTGGTTATATAATTAATCGAATATAATGATATTTGATATTTTTGATTTTAGTTATTACTTACTGTAATTTTATAATATTGATTCAACTTACCGGCTACCTTATTAATAATATGTAATAACAATATAAATATGATATAAAATATCCACAATAACAAACCGTCTCCGCTTAGAATCGTTTTTCGAATACAATATTATATTATTGAATTTAAATTTAATACCATATTACCATCCATTCAGTGACACACTTGTAACCTACAACTGTACAGCAGAGCGACATCCAATTGCCCACCTTTTTCATATAATATATAATTTATAATTATTATCATAAATATTGCGTTCAGTGCAATCAATTAATATTAAATTTATTTAAAATATAATAATAAGATAATATTAATATTTACTCAACGACCAACGTCCAAGGTCCAACGCGGTTGTTTTTAATTTTTGTTTGCGCGATTGCACACTTTAGGCCGGGGTTATACATCGAATGCCGCCGCGTATTATTTAATTCGACGGAAAACGCTGCGGAATATGCCGTGTACAGGCCACAGGGCTGGCCGTAGTTTACACAATCGCACACGGGCATCAGTCGTGTACGTCTCGTATCAATTGATAAATCATTTAATACGTGAAATGTGAATATAAAAACTTATCCTACGTATACCGTACAAAAATAATATTAAAACGCCGATTGCAGAAGCAATTTCGCAATGGTTCACTACAATATAATGGACCAATCATGGGCCACTAAATAATGTTTAGAGGGGCTTATACAGTATTTATACAGATTAATCGCCGAATTTAAACATATTTATTTTGCGCGATTATTCGACGTTTCTGAAGATTGAGCCGAGTGCAATTAATCGCCTAGTGTTAATCACTGTTGATCTATTAACAATTGTTTAGCGATTGTGTATGCAATATTATTAAAATATAATGTGCAGGCGGAAACATCAAGGTTTACAAACGACGACCGGACTGGTCTACCAAAACCGGATTATGTTGGGTCATAAATATAAGTGATAATATTAATGGCATAGGTCTCATAATACTTATTATTGGAAACCAAAGGTTTACCAAGATTTATCATAATTTTAAAATATTATGACGTTAGTAGTTCTCCCATTAAATCTACGAATCCAAATGATCATTAACCAGTGCGCATACTCATTATTACTTAGTAGTTAGTGTTATAATAACTTATAAACACCGGTCTAGTGGTGTCTGGTGGATATTTTCGCGGAACGCGTATATTAACACAGCGTAATGCAATGTTAATATAATATTATTATTTTTGCGTACGACCGTTCGCGGAGATGGCAAAACTCGTATGATAATATTTAAAAATACCTATTAAACAACGAATAACGAAACGCGGTTGGCGGGACGCAACAACGACGGCGTCGTTCACGGACGTCGTTCACAAAAGCGGTTTTTTTTTCGATCGAGTCGATTAATACTGGTGGGCAGGGCAAGACGGAGGTGTAGCGACCGCGATAATACCGCGACGAGACAGTGCAAGCGTGCATGCGCGTCGCAACCGTCCACGGTTTTCCCGTCGTCCTCCCAACCTTTGGCCCAGAATTATCCTTTAGTTGATTTTTTTCCCGCCGATCATCGCCGCCCTCTTCGGATTCTCCGACCACGACTGCAGCCGCATGCCGCGCGGGTTTTTATTTGCGTAAATAATAATTATCATCGTTCGCCTGTTACCGCGGCCGCTCTTATCGCCATGTCGTCGCTGCATACGACCATTGCCTTGGTCGCCGCTGTGGCCGTCGCGGTCACCGTCCACTCGACGGTCGCCGCCCCGCAGTCCGACGGCGACGCTACGATCACAATCGCCGGCCAGCAGTGCAAGTGTGTGCCGTTCTACTTGTGCGAGTCGAGCAATACCGTCGACGTACCCTCTGGGTAGGTGTAACGATTACGTGCATAATACTATTATAGTACGCGGTGGGGTGTTGCGGGCCGCAGTGGTGTGGGGTGGACAGGGTGCTGAGGGGAACCAAGTTTGGCTTTTGTCGTGCTTGTCGTTGCGGAATTTCGGGTTCTTTGACTGGAGGTACATTTTATTCATAGGCGCAACTTTTGGTAATACGAATGGCGATCTCACATAATCAACAGGCGTTAAGACGCTTCAACAAACTTACAAACTCTGCATAATTATGTCTGAAATGGTCTCCGTGACAGCCGACAGGCCTTATTTATAGGTACCTACCGTCCAATAATTATACTTATTATTGGGAGACGAGGGTGTTCCCCTCTCCCCTACTATTCGAGTCCCCTCGCTATTTTCATATAGTTCTTAGAATAGTGAATTTTGGTTTAACTCGTGTCGAAATGTGCGTTTTAGTGAACAATAAAAATGCCCAATGTAATATGGAAGTTCGATGAATTAATTGTACATACGTTAGGAAAGGGGTAAAGAAAAGAGCATTACGTTGCAAAGGATAGTGATGTCAAAAAACTTTTTATTTTTTATTCACCAGTAGACCGCATACTATATGACGGTCCAATTAATTAATTCAGGGTGATAATTCATTAGATGTATTATTCATTTGGTATGTTTTATACTGACAAAATACAGTCCGTTGCAATATTTGTGATGCAAAATTAAACGCACCAAAAACAGGGTACGTATATAATATTGTTCAATATTATGTAAATATTTTTGGATTTGGCAAAACAATTACCCTTATAATATTATAGTATTTACTTATTTTATTGAAATATTTGAGATACCTGTCACTCGACACTTATTGGTTTATTCTTGCATTACTATAATCTATGGTACGTCTAATACTCTAATGTCTATAATAAGTAGATAAGTTAAAATGTAAGGTTAACTAATTATGGAGGTCAGATCCATATCTAGTTAATGATCTGAAAAAATAAAGTGTAATAGAGAAAACAACACAACATTAACCGTTGAACTCAAATAGTCAAATATAATATATTTTCTATTTGTCATAATAATTATTTTTGCATACAATATTATGTTGTGAATGTTTTTGAAGTTTATAAATATTATTACGTATATTATATAAAGATTATTAGTATAATGTTTTTATGTAAATATAATTTATTTTCAATTGATTCCATGTATAAGTACAATTGTACAAAATAGACAATTAGGTTGAATTCGTAACTCATGAAATAGTTTGTAAAATATATTATATTTATAATTTATGTAAATAATAATTTGAAACATTAATTGTTTCCCTTATTCAAAGAACTTTGAAGTTAGAATATAATTTAGACTTATGCGATAGCGTAAATTCGTAATGTTTACTTAGACATTTTTATTATATTTATGCAAACGATAATACAATTCATTTTCATATGTTTTTATATTATTTATTGTATCTAAAAGTGTTTGTTTATGTCTTATGATATAGGTAGTACCTATTTGAAAGAAAAAAAAATAATTAGGAGGACAATCGAATAGTAGTAAAATATTATTTAGTAGGTACATACAGACATACTTATTGTTAATTATTATTTATCTGTTATCACTTATGACGTATTCATGTGCAAAGTATTTTAGGTACCTATCTACTTAAATTTTAAATATAAACATAATTACCATGATTGTTTTGTTTCTCTTACAGATCTACAGAATTGGGTTGTGGAGATTCGGTATGTTGTCGAGTACAAAGTGATTTACCTTTACCACCAGTGACCGAATCGTATATACCGTCGTCTGAATTACCACTAATTAGTTCATCAACTCAGGAACCATATATTGAGAATAATAAGCCATGTACATGTGTCTCCAGAAATCAATGTTTATCACCAAATGGTAGTAATCAACGGCAAAGTTCTAATATTAGGTAATCATTAGTTTTTTTCCAATAGTTGGCATAAATAAGAACGCAACGTATATTATTTCAAATTTCAAATTAAATATTTATTATACCTACAATAATTTAATATATTAAATTTACTACTGTTCACTAAATTACTATATTAGTCGGGAAATTTTATATTAGTACTAATGAGTAGATGATAATAAAATGTTTACTTTTTCTTTATATCTAGAGCAGGCAGTTGCAGCAGCAATAAAGTATGCTGCATAAATGAATATGTCAATATCGGAACAACCCAGGAAACACCTATTATTGGCGAACCCACCAATAACAATGATCATAGTTGTGGTATTGGTAAGTCACCGCCAAATACCATAAATTCTGATAATATAGGAACCCGTATTATTAATCCTGGAGGTACTTTTACCATTTATTTAAAATTTAAACAACTCAAAGATATTTTTTTCAAATAAAATAAATACATTATTGTTTTTTGTTTTATATTAACAGACAACTCGAACACGCATTTTGGTCAATTTCCGTGGATGGCTGCTATTCTAAAAACAGATATAAACGAAGAGACTGGTATTAAAACAGAAAATGTTTTCTTGTGTGGTGGTTCATTAATACATCCACGAGTCATTTTAACTGCAGCACACTGCGTCAGGTACTTAATTAATTTTACTATTTTTTTTTTTTACAATCAAAATTCCACAGTACTACAGTAAGTCGCTATAAGTTATATGAATTTTTTTTCCCTAAAACCACTTCGGAGCGATTTGTTGTCAACTAAAGTGAGCTTGTTTTTGTAAGTGGCAAATGCAAAGAGGACTGACACTCTTAAAATTCAAATACTTTATCAAAAATGATTGATCAAAATTGTTTTCTTAAGTTTTAAGTTCATAACGTAATCTTCATTAAGTAATCATGTCTATTTGCTATACCTACTTACAAGGCTACTACTGCTGTAGGAGTAGTGATAATTAAAAAAAAAAATTTAAAATGATATTGTTTTTATTACAAAATTATTATTTAAGAAATTGTATAAAATAAAAATAAAAATCTACTAATTTCCATTGCATTATTGAATTTCTCTAATATGTAACACACGGGAGAATTAATATATTTATACAAATATGAAATAGTCAATAATATAACTAAATAGTAGATTTACATTTTTAAAATGAACATTTAAATCATTAAATATACAAAAATTATGTCAAAGTAGGTCAATGACCTACATCTTTATGATTTATATAAATTTATTAAATTTATTAAGTAAAGTACTCGTAACTCGTAAGTCCTATAATCGGATTTCTCGTTATAATTTTACCATTTAATAATTAATTAATAATATTATATATAGTTTTGTTATATAAATAAATGTAAACAGTATTGTTCTTATTCAGATTATCCTCCTATCCTCAATATAGTAGGTACACTATTGTTACCCAAAATTAAAAATAATAGAATAATATTAATTATTAATTAGATTGTTGTTTACGTGATTAGTGATAAAATGTTAAATACGAAATAGTTTCCCTTTTTAATTTTTAATTATAATTACATATAAGGGTAGTGTAACCATTGGGTGACTATCACTATCACCTCCCATCACGTTTTCATGTAAATATTCTTTTTTTTTCAAATATCACATATTCTTATTGTACATACAACAGATTGTATATACCTTATAAAAAATAAAAAAAACAAATTATAATTCCTTAATTAACTTTATGATTATGTGAATTGTATTTTGTTTTATTTTATTATTAAAATTATAAAATTATAATATTAGGTAATATAAAATATTATTACCTATTATAATATACTATAAATTCTCCGAATGTCTCAACAATGAACCTCTAAACATAATATAATATAATCTATTGAATTTTATCAAAGACACCAATTTATACAAAACCATATAATCAGATCGAAATCAAAATGTACATACTTATTCACTTTTAAAATACATTTTTAATTTATTTTATTTTTTTACCTATCCAATTCGATATTATAAAAAAAAAATATATATTCTATAATAGGTATAAAAAAAAACCATCTAACACATCATTGACAGCGAAGTCGAGGCCTTGTATTTAAAATAATAAAATAGTATGAATAAGATTTTTATTTTGTTTGTAAGAATAAAGCTTCTTCAAATATTAAATATTAATAATGACATAATATAGAAATAATTATAAATGCAATTGTTTATACATTATATTATTATTGTTATATTTTTCATACAACGTGCGTTTTTCTTAAAAATCTTAAACCTTAAATATTTTAGTAATTGGTAATGCCGTCGGTTCTATATAAATACTTAAAATACTATTATACATAATAATATTATATTATTATACTACTATTATAATTTTATTTATAATAATATATTAGATATAATGTAAACGTATGTTAAACATTGAATAGCACTTACATTAAAACTAATAATTAAAACTAATATAATAAGAAATTTAATCCATCAGTTAATATGAACCGCCCGCATAGTTATATTATTATAGGTAATATTAAATAGTAATATGTTAGAAAGTTATGACTCAATTGCATTATTATTAATTGTATTATGTATTTTTATTGTTCAACAATATTACATTACCTACTGCATTAGTTTAATTTATTATTTTATGATAAGTCTTTTTTATTTTAATTTTTCATGTTCAATTTCTGTTTGTATTGAAATAGAGGTAAGGATGTGAAATTGATGAAAGTACGTGTTGGCGTGTGGGATACTCAGTCCAACAGTAATGAAGAAGATAGAGAAAAGTCGCACGAAGATCGTGGTGTTTCAAAAATAGTTTATCATCCTAATCATAATAATGGAACCATGTTCAATGACGTTGCGTTAGTCGAACTCGAATCCGAAATTATATTACATCCACATGTTAATGTCATATGCATTCCTAACAATGAAAAACAAATAAACTACGACCCTCAATCGTGTGTATCGACAGGATGGGGTAAAAACGGATTCGGTCAGTATAAATTATTTAATAATAATAAAATAATAGTAAATTATGAAACAATTTGAGAAGATATTATGATTCATACCTCATGGAAAAAACCCAGTAAAATTGATTTACATAAATGTTAAACTATCATAATATACATGTCAAAGGTGTGGATCTACGTCTACGTGCCTACATTAACCATTATAATCACTACCACTCAATGAATTATAATTTATAACTGTTACTTAAAAATTATTATATTCAAGGCCGTATCGATAGTTTTTCACGGAGGGGTCTTCAAATGTGTTTTTTTAAATAAATAAATTCATTATTCATTTAACTTCACTTCAATACTAAAAAACATATTTTGTTTATTATACCAAAAACACAAACTATATATTTTCATAAATGTTATGCATTTAAAATTAATAAAATATTCCTACTTTTGTTTTGGGCAAATTAGTTAGTACTATTATTACTAAATTATTACCATTTCTTGCGTAAACACTGCGAATACGAACAAAACAACTAAACAGTTTGACGTATTTCATTGCATAGAACGCAGTTGGAAGTTTGGAACAGTGGTGGTTAGAATATAAATCGTTCGTACTCATATTTATACGTAGAGCTTTAAGTTAGACATAAGTTTTTTTTATTTTGCATATAAAAGCACAATCACTGAAAGTGGTGACTGAAAATAGTTTTGACTTCGTTTTGATGCATCTAAAATTATCGATTTAAACATTTTTATTTTTAAATAACTATAATATTTTGAATATTCCTGTGTTACGTAATTACGTATCTGATAATAGATAATATTGCTGTCCGCCGATTTCCATCGATAACTGTCTATTATTAGAAGTCTTATTAGTTACTTATTATGAATTCTAAATTAATTGTTATAAAATATAACATAACATGTTATTCAATTAAATTATAATATTATTATAAACAACAATTTATGATTTTTAAATACGGACGTTTTATTGTATGACTGTCAGCCTCTCGGGCTTGATTGTTTCAAAAATTAAATATTATGTTCTATCTATAACTAAAATACCGATCCCCTAACAAATGCAGTTGACGTCCACATATTTTAATTTTTAATGCATTTGTTTACAACTCAAGTATTTAACCCAGACACCCAGTAAAATCAACAAGTTTTATTTTGTTCATCTATATATAATATTTAATTTTTTCGTGTGAGTCATCAATTTTTTTCGAACAATTATAAAAATGTCATTGTATTAAATTATCTATACCTACAGTTGTAGTCACAATAATTAATGATTTATTAACAGTTATTATTTGTATTATTTTTCATTCAACAGAACAGGGTAGCAAATATCAAACTGTGTTAAAAAAAGTAGACTTGTCTCTTGTGCCCAATGATCTGTGCCAACAGCAATTACGGACAACGCGCCTTGGGAACTTTTTCCGTTTACATGAAAGTTTTCTTTGTGCTGGTGGCATAAAGGGAGTTGATGTGTGCAAAGTAAGCGAATCGATTGTATTTGTTTTGATCAGATTAGCTGCTCAATATGTCTGATTAGTCGTTTAAGGTTTATAAGTGTCAATATTTATACATTTTTTTCTTATACAGGGCGATGGTGGTGGACCGTTGATATGTGCAATGAAAGGATATCAAGGGAAGTCTAAAAAATATATTCAAGTGGGTATTGTGTCTTGGGGAATTGGATGCGGTGATGAAAATATACCTGGTGTATACTCGTCGGTAGCGGCCAACTCTCAGTGGATCAACAAGGAGCTTAAAACGATTATATCACAATGAAAACGTTGCTTTTTCCAACTGTTGACATTTTAATTTATATTTTATTATACTTTGAACGAGAATATTTGAGTCAATTTATTTTCCGATATATTATAACATGATCATAAATATATTATAATTTACGCCTTAAACATATTATTTAGTATTTACCTTCTTTGCCTTTAGGCTATATTATTTTAATTCTTTCTCATTTCATAATACATGTATCATGTATGTATAGTTGCATCCATGATCCGTACTATATAAAAGTTCACATTTTATTTAAATAATAATCACATTCTAACACATATTATGTCTAAACTTTTTAATTTGAATCGTTATGGTTATCTATAAGTTTTCAAAGTAAATATTGTTTTAAAAACGAAAAGCAAAAAACAATAAAATAAAAACTTTTCTGTGATACGTGATACGTAATTGTTTTGGTGTTATTTACATAATTACACATCATAATATTATTATTAATTGAATTCTAACGGCCTTGGGGTGTCCAGACTATTTATCCGGTAATTTATTTATGCTGTTCCATCTAGGTGTTGAAAAGTAACACCATAGGGGGGAGGAGGGAAACTATAAAAAAGCGGGCAAGTTGGTGACGCTCTGCTGTACAGTAGGTATAGGTTACAAGTGGGTCACTGTAATGGATGGTGTTCAATTTTAATTCAATGAATAATGTTATTATAATATCATTGTATACAAAAAGCGGTCACGATTTGTACTCTAGGATATTTTATATTATTTTAACCATGTCGATTTTTATAATTTTGAAGAAATATAATATTTAGTTGGAAGGTGTTTGTGAACTACTATGAAGGATACTGTGACCAAAGCAAAGCTATTATTGTTTATTTTTCTTCAATCAATCGGAAAAAAATGGACGTATTCATAAATAAAATTATATAATAGGTGCAAACATTTTTACATTTATATTAAGATGCACCCAGACGTAGCGGCATTTGTTTTTAGATTAAAATTGTTTAAAAAATAATTTAAATATTACTTAATATATTAAAAAAATTAATATAAATAAGTAGGTACTGTAACCGCACGGCTTTGCCGAAAATACGTTCACACACACGCGGCGTTCCTTAGATATCGACCATAGGCGCAATCGGGGCACCAAAAATTTGTATTTTTATTGAAGTTGATCCTTTATTAAGAATCGAATATATTAATACAGTAATACTTGTTGTTTGAAGAAATTATTTTATAAAGTTTAAACAACGATTCAAAATTCCTCAGTAGCATTATACTGGGGATTAACTAACTTAATTTGGAATACCTACATATTAAAAATAATATGTTAGTGAAATAGTTAGTTAAGCATCGGCGATTTTTCAATAATTTTAATTTTAATGCAATATACGAGTATTTTTATACTTATTCATATTATCTTGCTTGAAATTTTCCTATTGAAAAATTGATGACGCTTAAGCACTCTATAATGTTCTTACCTAAATATTATAGCCATGATGCGGTTCACTGGTGCATCCATAGGCGTGCGCACCGGTAGGGTTGATTGGGCTTTAGCCCTACCTGAGATTTTTTTATACGTAGGTGGGTTGGTACTTTATGAAGACATGACTAGGTATAGCCCCTTTAGCTTTTAAACGTTTGTGTTTACCCGAGAGACTATACAGGGCGATTTATTTAAAATTGAACACTCATTATTCCAAAAAGTGTAATTGTTTTTGAAAATATTTTTTTACATAGTTTCGAGTCGTTTACAAAACAACTTTTTTTTTTGACAACAGATTTTTAATTTTATATTCAAAAGTAGAATAATTTTCTAAGTATTTCGATACATAAAAATTGAATTTAGTGCGAGTAGTCTATGCGCTATAAGTATTTAAAGTTTAGATGAGCGGAGTTAAGTCGTACGGGGTTACCCCACGAAATGTACGTCCACTACTCCGTCCATCTAAATTTTAATATTTATATATCATAAGCTAATAGCCCTAAAGTCGATTTACCATGAATAATTTATAATAATAAATAAATACCTATTAATGTTAATTGACAATTTTTATATAGGTATTATATATTATATTTTAAACGCGTTTTTAAATAAATTGTTTTATTAGATTATATTTGGTTAAAATTCAAATCAATATTAATGAAATTTGTTTGTGTGAAATAATGAAAACTGATTTTTACATTTTCCAGTAACCAACAAAAGGATCACTTCAAAGTTTGTAGTGAAAATGTATAGACATTTTCACTACATTTTTTCTTGTGTGACCATGACTAGTGGGTAAATGATCAGATTGAATTTAGCCATACCTGACTCAGAGGTCTGCGCACGCCTATGGGTGCATCATTATTATTTATAACAATATAATAATTCAAATTTAAAAATAAAATCATTATTAATGTTAAGAGGATCTCAGCGCACTATTTGTTCTCTCTCTCTGGCCCACGCGCAGCATAGACAAAACACATTAACGCAAAATCATTTTTTTTTATGTTTTTAAGTAGTCTTAGAGTAAAATCACCTATTACAAAAAAGATGGGGAATAATATTTTTGAGGGAATGACATATTGATTTTATATTTAATTGTTATTTGATTTTGTATTTGACTTTCAAAATAAACAAAAAAATGTTGTACATTTAAATTATGTTTAAATTGTTTTGAGACAATATTTAGACAATTCCACAAATCGATATGACATTTCCTCAAAAATAATATTCTCTATCTTTTTTGTAATGGGTGATTTTGTTTAAGATTACTTAAAAACATAGAAAAACGATTCTGCGTAAATACGTTTTGTCTATGTTGCGCGTGGGCCAGAGAAAGAAAACAAATGGTGCGCTGACATCCTCTTAACGATACAAATAAATAATAATACAACAATTGTACGTATGCGATTATCAATATATACATAAAATATTATGATAGTATTAAAAACCCAGCGACAGATATTCTTAAATCTTAATATTATGTATGTGTCCATTGTTCAATACTATTACTATAGATTATGTCATACTGCAATTTAGCATATTACAATAATAAAACGGGGACATCAGCATGACAGCATATCATAACTAGCGTCTAGAACACGTAATTGTAGTGTGTCAACATTATGTCGATTGATGGCAGATAGATCAGCATAATAAATAATACCTAACATTTATCATACCGATAGTCGGTGGATACCTATAAGCATGGTAAAAACAAATATGACACCTATCTCTCGGACTCGGCCATTTCACCCCGATATAGTGCGTGACTATAAAAAAGAAATAGTAATCAGATTCCAGGAGAAGGTCGTGGTGTTGTGTTACTGTAATCCTGTTACGGCAATATAAAATAATATGTAACCATAATTATTTCTTTATTCATTAAAAACAAATAAACATAAATAACATTAAATAAATAAATTATAAATTATTAGTAATAGACAATAGTTATTTTTAAATCTATTCCTGGAAGATCCTAACATATCAATAATTTAATTTTTGTTTAAAAATTTAATAATATGTCTTCTTCATACAAACAGACTAGTCAAAGATGCAGTCATATTCTTAGTTTATTGAAGCTCTAAGTTTGGGTTTAATAACTTAACTTATGTGCATGGAAGTCAAAAAGTCAGGCTTGTATTTGAAAAAAATTCCGTTTTATGTTATTTACAATTAAAACGTTACACAAGTTTTGCGTTTATAATTATTTATATTTATTAAATTCATTAATAATAAGTAATAACTAATGTGGGCAGGTCAGTGGCGTATATATAGGGGAGGGGGCTTAGTGGGCTACAGCCCCCTCCGAAATTACAGTATTTTTAAATAGAAAAACAATATATTTTATTAGGTACTATTATAAGTTATAATATTTCATAGCCTGCTGAAAAATAACAAATACGAATATATTTATAGAAACTGTTAAATATATAAATATAATAGACAGTAGCCTCTAAGTAATTATTTTTCGTTTAATGATATTCTATAAATTACGTTTTGCGTTATGTTTTGTTTAATGATATATAATATATTTTGTTAATCGTTGTTTTGTTTTGAGGTATTAAATTGTTTTTGATTATTGCTTAATCCATTCTGTAATAACTGCGTTTACAAATTTCAATCGTTTTTTTGTCAAATATAACGTTATTATAACGTTTGCAAGCCCTGCAAATAATATACCTAGGTATTTAAAATTTAAATGGTATGTATAATGTGTTGAATAAACCAGACTTAAACTATTACAATGTTCAATTTTTATGAATTGATTAGATTGGAGCACTAC
>NC_042493.1:11626423-11627228 GCF_005508785.2 Acyrthosiphon pisum
AAATAGTAAATATAAAAAAACTCAAATGGTTCCAGTTTCTATAACGAATAAATCATAAATGATTCTCAGATGACTCTCTTTTATAATATATCTTTTATTATATGAGGTATATTATTTGGGGGGCAAAAAAAATGTTGGTGGCTAAGCCCCCCCTTTAGCCCCCAACTAAGTACGCCTATGGTCAGAGAATAGGGACGCTATTATATTTGGGATAATGGGCCGGACCCTACCCAGTCCGGCCCTGGGGAGGGGGCTTAGTGGGCTACAACCCCCTCCGAAATTACAGTATTTTTAAATAGAAAAACAATATATTTTATTAGGTACTATTATAAGTTATAATATTTCATAGCCTGCTGAAAAATAACAAATACGAATATATTTATAGAAACTGTTAAATATATAAATATAATAGACAGTAGCCTCTAAGTAATTATTTTTCGTTTAATGATATTCTATAAATTACGTTTTGCGTTATGTTTTGTTTAATGATATACCGGGTGATTCTTTTATCATAGAACACTCATTATTTCAGAAAGTGTACATTTTTTTGAAAATATTTTTTTACATAGTTTCAAGTCGCTTATAAAACAATGTTTTTCTTAAAAAATTATATTTCTAAATATTTTTTATCCTTATAATTTTTTAAGTTTTTTAATTTTTTGAATGACAACATTGGGTTTTAATTTTATATTCCAAAACAGAATATTTTTCTTAGTATTTTGATACATGAAAATCGAATTTCGGGTGAGTAGTTTATGAGTTATAAATATTCAAAGTTTAGATGAGCGGAGTGGAGTGGTACGGG
>NC_042493.1:11629204-11630795 GCF_005508785.2 Acyrthosiphon pisum
GGTGGTATACTATCTATATTGTTGACATTTGGAGCTCCAAAAATATTACAGAGTGACAATGGCCGTGAATTTGTAAATTCAGTAATCAACGAACTTAAAGACCTTTGGCCAGAATGTGTTATCGTACATGGTCGCCCTAGACATCCTCAAAGTCAGGGAAGTATTGAGAGGTCTAATCAAGATGTAGAACACATGTTACGAGCATGGATGGCTGATAATAAATCCAAGAAATGGAGCGTTGGATTAAACTTTGTTCAATTCCAAAAAAATAGTTCATTTCATCGAACAATTGGACGTAGCCCTTATATAAGGCTTTGTTTGGAAATGACCCAAAAATTGGACTAAGTACATCAAATTTGCCATCTGATCTATTGAAAAAATTAACAACAGAAGAAGATCTCGAACATGTATCTCAGATAAAGGAAATTAAAAAACGCTTAATTGCCTGCAGCATATGTGAAGTTGATGTGGATTTTCCACTATCGAAGATTGCTGAAAATAATGAAATTATTTGCCAATTATGTGATTCAAGCAAAAAAAATAGAAAACTCAATATTAAAAAGGTGGGTAAGTGGATTTCGCTTTGCTGTACAGTAGGTTACAAGTGGGTCACTGTATAATGGATGGTATTAAATTTGAATTCAATGATATAATATCATTGTATAAGAAAAACGATTCTGAGCGGAGACGGTATGTTAGTCTAGGTATATGACATAATATTATATTAGGTACCTATAATAAATTCCAAATTAATCATATCATAATATTTATTAGGTACTTATAACGCGTTATACATCAACAAAAAACCGTGGTACTATCATAGATATATAATAGTATACTTTAGAAGTTTCAAGTACCCACGAATAATATTATACAATCACAACAAAATAACTAAAATAGTTATCCTAGGTTTTTAATATGTAATTTCGTCCAAATTTGTACTTAAAATGACTATAAAAATAAACTGCGTAAATGTATTTTTTAGATTTTTTGGTAACAGAATTAATTACTTACGTGAAATCTTGTTTTAAATTTTCAATTCTTAGATACAAAAATTGAACATTTTATAAATTTTTAACTACAAATAATTTTTCAAATTAAAATTTGATAAATTTTGTCAAAATTTGATCTTTAAATGCTTATAAAAAAAAATTGTGCCTATGTATTTTTAATATTTTTCAACTGATATTGTAACAATATATCAGGAGCTTTGTATTAAATTTATACACTTTTTGGCCCAACAGATAAAACTTTATTGATATTTATAGAAAAAAAAAACTAAAAAAATTGAAAACTTACAATGTCCGTAAACAGCTCAAAAAGAGTCAAATTATTTAAAAAAATTTATCGTATATATAAAATGCTAATATAAACATTCAGTGAAATTTTCAAGTTTCTACAGTCACTCGTTTTTTAATTACAACAAAATAAGGAAATCGTTACATGAGAAATCGAGTGAATATCCAATGTTGTAAAAATTTGAATTTCAAACGATCATAAAAATTTAATTTGACTTTCTTATAGATATCTTTTGTTTGATAAAGGTAGATAATCTTATAAGGAATAAATGTATTACATTTTCATATCTTAG
>NC_042493.1:11632169-11632670 GCF_005508785.2 Acyrthosiphon pisum
AATCAATGTGTTGTATTCGGAGTACCAAAAGTTGATAGGGGACCTACAGATCCCCCAAACATAATTTGTGTGATCACGGAACAAAAAAAAAAGGATTACATAAACTTGGAACAAAATATGGTTTACTTAAAGGATGGTTCAGTAGTGAATGTTTAAAAAAATCAACAACTCAATTTCTCACTACTGATCAAGTTGATAAAAATGTTGAATTTTCGGTGCGAGAAATGATTAAAAAAATTTCAGGAGGGCAAGGATTTTTGTCTTGTTCGTGTAAGGCAAAAAATCCTTGCCAATCAAGTAGGTGTGCTTGTTTTAAAAATAATATGCAATGTAACAGTCGATGTCATAACCAATCGTCATGTAAAAATAAATAATAAGGAAAAAATGTATAGGCGTATAGTTTAAGCCGCTTAAGGTATGTTTATATTATTCAATTACTAATAAAACAATATATAAAAGTATAGTTATAATTATTTATGAAAAATAAAATTAAAAAATTAA
>NC_042493.1:11632770-11634540 GCF_005508785.2 Acyrthosiphon pisum
GAATAAGATACTGAAGTTGAAAATCGTAGCATTATTTCGACTACTTATCGTGTACACAGACACAAAAAAAAAAAATAAATAAATAAAAAAAATTAAAAAAAAACACACATCATTGTAAAATCAATACATTCATCGTTCCACTCAGAATCTAAAAAATGTCTAACTGCACTTGACTATAATATTCAAATAATATATCATTATAATATTATATCTTAAATATTGATTAAAAAATTGTATATACTAATAAAAAAATTAATTCACTTATCATAGGTACATTTACAACATTTATAAATGGCATATATCTTTTTATCTTAGGAATTAAATATTTAAATTAATCAGTAAATTCCATATTTCCATTACAGATAAAGTATATTAAATAAGATAGGTACAAATGAATGAATCCTTAAAGTACATTCAAATAGGAAAAACCACTGTATAATTAGAAAAAGGTGGACAAGTGGGTGTCGGAGTGTCGCTTTGCTGTACAGTAGGTTACAAGCGGGTGGTGGGTCACTATAATGGATAACAAAATAACAAAATCACTACATGAGAAATCGAGTGAATATCCAATCTTGTAAAAATATGAACTTCGAACATTCATAAAATTTTTTTTTGATTTATTTGTAAACATTTTTGTTTTTGATAATGGTAGACTAAATCATGAGGAATCTTGTATTACATTTTAAAATCTTAGATTTAAATAGAAACATTTTTATGAATTTCTAACTCAAAATAATTTGAAAATTTTCATGAATTTTACGTATTTTGTCAATATAAAAGCTTATAAAAATTTTTTTTTTATTTTTTCATCTGTCTTTGAAACAATATATTATGAACCTTAATTAATTTTTCAATCTTTTTTACCCCACAAATTGTATTGATATTTATAGAATAAAAAACTAAAAAAATTGGAAACTTAAAATGTCCGTATATAGCTCAAAATAAGTCAAAATATTTTGAAAATGTTGCGATGTATAGAAAATGCTAATATACACATTCAGTAAAAATTGCATGTATCTACGGTCATTTTTTTAGAATTACATCAAAAACCAAAATCGATTTTGCGTAAAAATTCCCGTTTTTCCTATTTTTTTAAGACAGTGAAATATCAAATAGGTCTTGTGTACTTAATATTTATAAGCACGAAAATACAAAATTTAAAATGATTGAATTCTTATATTTGATTTTACAATTGTTTTATAATATTTTGTATGGTAATGGTAAAATCCGAGGCCCCCCATACATACATTGCGAGGCCCATCAGTCGGTGCCTCGCACTACCTGCACCTGCGTTCATAGGCAAAACAAGACATTTTTTATTAGGGCAGGCAAAATGAAAAATATAAAAAAAAACATCTATTAAAACTTAATATAGGTAGTAATTTTGTTTAATGTATATGTTACGGTGAATGATGCAAACGTGGTAAATGTCGGTCATTCCCCGGTAAATGACGTAATTTACCCAAAAATTGGTAAATGTTGTAAACGTAGACATTCCCCGGTTATTGACGTTAATCCCCAGTTTAATTGGAGAATGATGTTCATTACATTTATGGGAAGAATCGTATCGAATTTTAAAAAATACTTAGTGTAGACTTTTAATTAATAGTTTTGACTTAAAAAATAATGTTGACTTGAAAAAAATGTCGGTTAAAAAATTGTGGTTTGAACTTGAGTGAAACTTTTTTACGCACTCTGCTCTGATAATTTTTTCTTGTTTAAGTTAATAGCCGACACGGTATCATCACATTTGTGTCGATGCGAACGATC
>NC_042493.1:11634640-11650957 GCF_005508785.2 Acyrthosiphon pisum
AGTAATAAGTGTATAGGTTTTACGTAGCGACAAAACTTCGTTAGATAAAAATACCACTACGGAAGTAGATAAACTAGCGACAATCTGACTATCCATAACGCCGATAATAATATAACGCCAAGTAATAATATGAAATGGTCTATATTAGTTTAGCTTTTGAAAACCATTGGAAAAATTTTACTTTTGACCCCCCAAAGTACCAACTAGATTCACTTTCCTATCAGAAAAGGTACTGTTGAAGAAAATCCAAGCACTTTTACTGTCTTAAAAGGCGATGACATACACAAAAAAAAATAAAAAAAAAAACACACATCATTGTAAAATCAATACATTCATCGTTCCACTCAGAATCTAAAATGTGATGTACTTCATAAAATATTGTAGCTAGAAAAAATCACAAATCGAGAAATTATAACAATATACACGATGTTTTAGAAAGAACAATAGAATATATTCTAAAATATGTAAAATAGGCCAAATATTCTCTAATATCCAAAATATGCTTTAATATCCAAAATAATTTTTTTCTGCGAACTCTTTGATGGATAAATCGTCCACATTTCTCGTCCTCATAGAGCTGCATAAAGCCAATACAAATATGTAAAAACCTAAATATCCACGCTCTAGTTATTAGGTACTACATTATTACGTGTATCCACGAATCACGATCCACTAGTGTTACCAGACGCCGACAACCCGACCAACGAAGGGGAAATATTGTTAATAGATAAATAAAATAATGATACAATTATCTATGATAGTGTTACATGTCACCACAATATACCGCGTTATTGTACACTTTACGACATAATATGCTATAATAGTGTATTTCCAGTAAGGTGAGGTACAAATTATTCTTATTATTATAAAATTAATATAATTAATAGTATTAGTTGACTATATTCCATATGTGGTTTTTAATATCCGTATCCGGGGGTACCACCACCTATTTGGTCGTGAGGCCTCATGAAACACCCTATCACGCCGCCACTGGAGAGAGATAACAAATACTACGCTGACATCCTCTTAAACGTATGAATCTTGTGAACGATCGCTGTCGCCGATCAATGATAAAAATATGAATTTATATTAAATGAAATAATATGAAAATATTAAAGTAGGTATAATCTACAATAATTATCTACGGATATATCACCACGTAACAAACATTACCGACTGGCGACTTGTTAGGTACGTAAAATTAACTTTGTTATAATATAAAAATAAACGCCAAATGTCTAAATTAAACAAAAACTGATCAAACTGATTATTCGAATACATAGAATAGACTATACGACTCCATACTTTCATAATCAATGTTAAAAATAAATGTTATTATTATGTTCATTGTGTAGTGTGTACAATTTAATTTAAGAAATGTTAACAATGTACATTTACATGTAAAAATATATAATTTATAATGCCTAAATAATTGTTACCTGACCCGTAGTTTGTACGCCTATGCTACGCATTATGCTTGCGGTAGTTGCGGCACTGTAGTAGTGATTTGAATAAACATTTTCATTTGGCTCTGCCCCCAGCATTGAAAAATATTCGAAGGTCAAAAGCCAATAACATATTATTACTATTTTATTAGATCTAAATAATAATATTATAGAACACAATAATGTTATTTGATAATATTATGTATGTAGGTATGAGCAGAATGACTCCATGGGCATAATTAGGAGGGGATTAGGGGATAGATCCCCCAAAACTTTTTTTTTACTGCCAACATTTTGATCAAAAAATTGATAAGGGCCATGTTTGCTAAAAACCACGATTTATTTATAAGATAGTGCTAAAAACGTATACCCCCCCCCCAATTCCAAATTACGCCACTGGGTGTCGGATGACTCGTCGACCGTCATTGAAAAACAGCATGGGTGCTACATGAGGATAAAATCTTTCGAAACGCTTTTTAACAATTTTCGGGCGTGTCCAGCACTTCAGCGGGTTTTGGACTAACGTTTTTAACATTTTATTTTGATTGAAAAGCTAATAGGATTTACTTTGTCGATAATTCAAACGTAAAGGTCACCTGGATGTTTTAAATAATAAATTATATTATAATATTATTATTTTATTGTATTATAAACCCACGTGATATAATATAACATTATTAACCTGGTCGAACGTCGGAACGTGTATACACGGACATAGATAAGTATATAAAAGGCCACGGACCTCTAGACCTCATTAGACCCGATCAAGACATGAGGTAACGGTCGGCCGGCGGACGCGCTCCGTTCCGTCACAGAACACAGGACCGGACGTATCGTATTCGGCGGCTCGTGCTCCAAAATCCGTGTTCTGCGCATCGCTCGACGGCCGTCGACTCGGCTCTTGCCTCATTTCGTACTTGATCTGAAGTTGAACGGTCGTGCTCGCTGCTCCGCCACTTAAAAAAAAAAATCAAACGACCCCCCCCCTCCGCAAAACCGTTGTTGATTACTTCACAGTCTCGCATCAGACGCACGTTACGTAACTTGAAAAGAATTTATTTATTATTAAACTCTTTTTATTTACGACAGTTATTTTGTTTTTTTTTTGATTTCACTTGATAAAAGTTACTCAGTATTAAACTAAAAAAAGAACGTGCATTGTTATTCGTTGTTTAATGATAATTTTTTTTTACAAAAAATTAAATATTGTAAATGTTGTTTAAATTTTAAGGTGAGTTGTGAACGCATATTTTCATTTTTTCAGCACGTTTTTATTTTCATTCTGAATATGTTTTAATCATTTTTTTTCTTTTCATAGTACTGTGATAGGTATGGCGGGAGACAACCAAAATTTTTGTTTGCGCTGGAACCACTACCAAAGCACATTGATCAGCGTATTCGACATGTTCCTGGAGAGCGGCACATTGGTCGATTGCACGTTGACAGCTGAGGGTCAATACCTAAAGGCCCATAAAGTCGTATTGTCGGCATGCAGTCCATACCTACAGGTAAATATTTCTGTTTATAATCAATTGTTACATACCTACCTTTGTAATTCGCATTGTGAGTACATATTAGTGTAGTAACTCAATTTTGAGTTGCATATGTTTTCTAATAGTAAAAATCCATTATTTCATTTTTAAATTCGTTAGTGTATTATGCCGTACTGGAGAAATTTTACAAGTTTAACTGTTTAATATAGTATAGTCGTATGATATTAAAACCATTTTTTAGTTTCTACTCTGAGTTACTCACTGCGATACATCCTTCTGGAATTGTTTATTTAATTTAAAGTAAAGTAGGAGTTGGTTGATTTTTTTACATAACATCGATAGTAATTCTGGTATAATATTATTGCATAGGTACGTCCGGTATCTCTGATTCACAGATCTTGTTTGCGTTTTCATACTCGATGGCTGATAAGGTTAGAACCTCAGAATTAAAATTGAAAATTCCAGTAAAATATTTTATTTGCAGAGCTTGGCTGAAACTGTATTAGTTAAATAGTTATTAATGTTATTAATTATCTTTTTATGTCAATATCTTATATCGAATATATTCTGAACGTTTCACTGTCTTTTGTGGTGGCTCTTCTGCTGATTTATTACATTTTTTTTTTCATATCAAAAGATTTTTGTTCGTTCGATACTAATCTACAGTACCTTTGATTAAGTCTTACCGAATACAATTTTATGCGATACATTTCCTTATTTATTGTGTTCTCAAACATTATTGATCAAGATATTTTGTCTTAAATTTGTTTTTACACTTAAAGTGGACTTCTAATTTCTATATTACATTTTTTACTTACCTACCTATTTGTTAAACAATTAGCAATCAAGGGTTTTCCAAGATTTCAGAATTTATTTTCAATTAACAGTAATTAAGTATTATCTGATAAACAATTATGATATTTTATCAATTGATTGGTTACTTTTATTAGTATTTTATTTTTTTTTATTGAATGAACTTCACCACAGTTTTTTTATTCTTATGCCTTATGATTATAAAAGCTTCTGCAATTTTCGGGTTCTTAATTTCTAATTCCAGGACTCAGTTATCAATAACAATTATCATTGTAATATCTTCGGTTGTATTAATTTTAATCTCTAGTATATCAGTCTTTTTCATATAATAATATTTTTTTCCAGCTTTTATTAAGCCAACATTATGAAAAGCATCCGATCGTCATACTGAAGGACGTTAAGTTCCAAGAACTAAAAAATATGATTGATTACATGTACAGAGGGGAAGTTAACATTTCCCAAGACCAGTTAAGCACGTTCCTGAAAGCTGCAGAATCTCTGCAGATCAAGGGTCTGACTGATGGTGGTGGCAATGAAGACAGCACAGCCTTTTCAGCACCCGTTGCTACTCCGGTCAGAAAACCAATCCAACAGTCTGTCACACATGGTCCATCTACAGTAGCACAAGATTTAACGATAAAGAGGAGGCCAGAAAGTACACACATTAGGTCTCGTGATGATAGTGCCTCACCTACTAGAAAACGACGGCGTAACCAGCGTAGGCCGTTGACAAGTGTCGATCATGACATTCATGTTGATGCAAGCAACTCCTGTGATGTATCGCCCCTTCAGTCCGGAGCCTTGAGCGGCATCGGTATTCCTAACATTCCTGCCGCCATAACCAAAGAAGCACCTTTGGATGACGGGGATCATGAGACTGATAACAGCCGCATCAACAACCACGATGCATCAGTTGCTGAAGGTGTGGCTGGACAAAAGATCGAACCGATTGGTGAACTGATAGAACCTAAGACTGAGAATTTGGAAGATATTAACAACGGAGACAGTATAGAAGCCTTGACATTGGATGATAATGACGATATGGACAATAGTATGGACATGTCAAGAGCTGGACCATCACATGACAACTCTAACCAAAGTATGTACGACATGTTATTTTTTGTCATTTGTTTTTAATTATTTTTTATTTTGAAGGTTTTAATCAATGTCCAATGTCTGGAAACCAAACCATGGATGAAATTTTTATGGATGCACAAGAAGCTGTTGGAGCTCACAGAGATACTCAAGGTAACACTCAATTTAAATTGTATGGCTTCTAAACACATGGCTTTTCATATGATGGGTCGTATGTTTGGGAGTATTGAAAAAATTTGGTGGAATTTTATTTTATTCTTTGAACTTTTATCATAGTGTTGATCAACTATGCAAATATAATTTTAATGATTCTGTTCACCAAGTTTTTTCAATTATAATCATAGAATTATAGCTGTGGCAGAGCCTTAGTTAAGGTTCACATGTGGAATTTCTTATCATCATTAGTTATATATTCACATTTGGACCCAGCCTTGGTTTGGTTTGAGCTTTGAATGGTACTTTTTTTTTCTAGGTACTTTTTGGCTGTTATTACTAACCTGTGGTGTAGGAAATCATTTTCTAACCACTTTTCCTCATTTTTCTTACCACTTTTGTATATATACTTTTTTTATAATTTAATTTTGCAATTACTATTCCTCATTGTCTTGTTATAAACAAAGAGTCTATAGAGAAAAATACATATCATAATTAAGTGAGGAATCATATCATGAGGAATCAAACAGATAATTAATATGGTTAACTCTTAACTTAAAATATTTCGATCCCCTCAAAAGATCTCTATTTGGGCTTAATAAATGTATACTTATAATCTATTCCTTGTATTTCTTTATAATATGACCTTCATCCATTATTACATATATTTATTTAATGCATTATGAACACATGGCTTTAAAAATTGTCTGTACCACATGTTTATTTCAACAGTTGAACTTATAGCATTGTTTTAAATACATTGATATCTTTATATTTTTATTACAGTAGTAAGTATGCATCCCCTCATACCCTCAGAGGAGGTAGTGTTACAACCAACAACTGTAACTGGGAGGGAATTGTCTGACACTGATGGTAATAACAATGCTGTTTTTATATATATTTAATTTTTTATGATGATATCATGCTTATTCATTTATTCCAATAATACCAGGAACTAAAGAATCTGAGAGTGACGATGGCGGCGATGATTATACGAACGATGATCATGATGATGATGTTGGCAGCATTCTTGATTTTAATGAAGTTTTGAGTGTGACTTCTGATATACAACTGACTGCCACTGACGGTAATGACAACGCTGTTTTTATATATATTTTTTGTCATGATGATATCATGTTTATTTTTTCCCATAGTTACAGCGACCAGTGAGGAAAATGGTGATGGTAATGAGGATATTGCTAAATTGACTGCCACTATAGGTAATAACAATGCTGGTTTTTTATTTACCTACCTAATTTATTAACCTAATAAACGTGTCATTATTTTTCACATACAATATTTTTGCTTTAAGCCATTGATAATATTAGTATGTATTTATGGTGTTTCAGAAAAATCCTACACATGCAAAGTATGCCAAAAACAATTCAGATTTAAATCGTGGTATAACAAGCACATTGCAGCACATGCAATAGTGAAATTACATTACTGCAACAACTGTCCAAAACATTTTAAAAGATTGGACAGTTTAGAGAGGCACTTATCCACACATTTTGGTGGTAAAAATTATGATTGTCTGGAATGTGGAAAAACATACACATATGCATTTAATCTTAAACACCATATGGTTACACAACACAATCCTAATTTTAAGCAAATAAAATGTTTAAAATGCAATAAGTCATTCAACGATGCCAGGTATCTACGCTATCATGACAATCGTGTGCACACATACAAGACTCCATATGCATGCCACTGCGGTAGTGCCTATCCTGCGCCAAATGAACTATACCGGCATTCCAAACGGATGGTAATGTAACACAAAATTCACTAATATCTTTTTGCCTGGCTAATCAGAGCAGATTTAGCATGTGACCAACCTGACCAAGACATAAAAACAACTTATTGATCAATTAAAATTGTATGTTTCAGAACCATTAGCTGATTAGCAGTACTCAAGTATTTTTCTAGTGCAATTATTTTTCCACTTTTTTTTCTAAACTTACAAATTAATTTAATATTTTCAACTGTTGATTTATAGTACCTATATAATTATAATATTATACAAATGATTCATTATTTGTTACCTAATATTAAAATCTACTAATAATTACTTGCCAAATTAAAGGTTTTAGTTTGAACATTCAGCAGCTTTCATGGTTTTACTATAATTTTTTGTTAGCACATTCATATCAAAATATATTGCAACAATCCAGTAGTCATTGATATATGTTAAATTGCTTCTTTTGCCAATAAAATTGCTTAAAAATATATCTAAATTATGAAATAATAATAATTTAAATGAGACATGAAACTGTTCAAATATTTTGGTTGATAAAACTAAACAATTAAGGACCGTTCTCACAATGTCCAGTAAAGTGTCGGTTGACATTAACCGACTGATAACAGATTTTATTACCGGCAGAATTTGGCCAGTTAACATTAACTGAATATTCTAAGAATGGCCTTAAGTAACTCAAAAAATAAAAACATAGTAAGACATTTTTAACGTATTTAGGAAAATATGCATCAGAAAAATGAGAGATAGAATCATCAATGATCATATACATTATTGTTCGCTGCTTTGAAATCTATACAAGTATATGACAGTATATTGTTAATTATTGTCAAGTCAATTAATAAAAATAATATTAACTTGGAAAATTCATTCCCAGCAACTTATAATAATGTTGCTAGATTGATTCCAGTATGAAGATTTCGTTGTATTTTAAATGCTTTTCGATACCATTTAATAGCATGTTGAAAGGCAATTCTGTCTTAAAAAATAGACTCAACAAATTTGTCTTTATAAATACGACCATTTAGACAAATAAAATCGGGTAGGAAGCTTTTATTTTTTTCTTAACTTATATCTTAAATTGTGGTAATAAGACATGTACCGCAATCAGCTGTTTTATATGAAATATAAATGTAATAGAATGTCACAAGGCAACTAAGAGCATATATGAACATAATTATTATAGAAAGATATTTTTTTCCCATCTAATATGCAAATTCAAAATATAACATTTGATATACATTATACATATACCTTCAAACATAATGTAACTTCACCAGCTAAATTATTACATAAAACTATGTTTTAATTCATTCCAATATTATAGTGACAGCTCCAGCTGCGGACTGGTAAAAAAGGGTACGGGATGCTACATAATTTAAAGGGAAAATAAAACAAATTTTAGGGGCAAATTTTAAATATGTAGGTTATCTATAAAATATTTAAATATTTTCTTTTGTTTTAATAAAATATTGTAATTACGTTAAAAATGTAAATAGGTGCCAAATTACAACAAACATTCAAAAATTTACAAATTTACTAAGTTCTACAGTGGTATGGTAAAAAAATAAAAATAAATTGATGGTCCGCTATTACACATAACACATTCAAATATTATATTTAATTACTTTTAAAATATCATAAATCCGATTTTAAGGATTGCGACATAGGTAGGTAGTAGATATTATATTATTATATGACTAAACAAAGATATACTTGCTACTTAAGTGCAATACTCATATATCTCAGTTATACTGATATACATTTTTATGTTCACCTGCAGTACAATAACTATAATATTAATAAAAATAATAAATTAACCAAGACAAACTAAAATCTTTAAAAATTGAACCTTGAAAACTGTTAAATCCAAGCAAAAAATAACTAACAAAAATATATTATATATTGCCGCGATTGTCTGTCTTTGTCTAACACATGCAGAACATAGAAACAACAACCTAAACGCCTGACAAAAATGAAGGTACTTCTAGTTGTTCGATTTAAAATATGTTTACTTTGCATCGGTCGAAGCACTTTTTCAATTGTAGCAATATTTTGATGAGATCAAATCGTTTCTATATATTTTTTTATGTAATAGTTTGTAGGTTATATAATTCTGCAACTACAGAGATAATGACAGATAAAAGATTTTGGTCACGTTCTTATTTTGGTACATTAAAAAGCAATTACTAGTAGCAGTTAATAAAACTATAACTAAATGTGTAGGTCTCAGAATTAATAAGAGCATAAACATTGTCATAGGCCGTAGCATTTGGTGTGAAAGGGACAAAGGGTCACGAGGGGCCAGAAATCGAGAGGGCAAACTTATGGGTCAGTAAATTGTGATTAATTTTTGCCCTCCCAACCCCCGCCCCATAACAATTAGAGCTAAGTGCCTCTTATGAAAATTGTGTTGATAATAAATTAATAAAGTATATTTAATGTATATAAAAAGCTGCTCAAACTAATTAACCTATTTTATTACTGGCTACCTACTTTAAATGTATTATTTTTTCTTTATGACTGTTATAGTTATTAGTAATAATATTTGTAATAACTTATTACATAAATAATAGATCTACATCTACCTTCGATTTCATCAGAGAATTTTAACCTTCTCCTTCAAAAATCAGATAAATTTTAGGTGGACACATTTATACCGATAGGGGCAAATTTATTTTAGGGCAAGGGATGCTGTAGCATCCCAGCATCCCAGCCAGTCCGCGCCTGGACAGCTCAAGTAATAAGACAGCAAGCTAAGTTTAATACCAATCAACTATAACTACATCAGCATAATAAAATGTTTTTAATTCATCATTTTCTTCCAAATCTAATTCTTCAAGCAGTTTAAACTAAAATTATTATCAAAATATAGAAGATAAGTGACAAATTTACAACTCAACAAATTAAAAATACAAAGTATTTGAGACTTCACTCAAAAATATAATGAATTTAATGAATTTTTTATTATATTCAACAGAATATATGATATAATGATTTTATTTTTATTTTTATTTTTTAGGAGAGGGACAAATCTCTGCACAAAACTTTATTACAGATGTTTGAATGTTTTTGACTTTTGATATTCCTAGGACTTACATCATGAATATGATATACTTATAATAAAGATTATTATATGCTCACCATTCACTCAAAATTAAATTATTACCTATTAGTTTAAACTTTGGATGTAACTCTATAAAATATTAAAATAAAACAAAATTGTTCTAGTTATAAAAACCCTAAAAAAGCTTTAATAATTATTTAATTATATATATATAATATATTATATACTGAATTATGGCAACTAAAAATACATTTCACAAATACTTTAACTAGAATACTAGATCATGTGCGGAATGAGATATTTTATCTTTTGGTATTTTTCATACAAATACAAATATAGGTACCTGCCTAATCCCAAACTATATAAAAATAAAAGCATAAGCGCAACTGGGGGGGCTGGAGGGGCTTAGCCGCCCCAAAACTTGTAATAGCCCCCGCAAGATAAATTATTTATTTTTTTCCCAAAATATTAATGCATTTTTAAAAATTAAACTGTACCTATTTCTTACTTTTTTTTTGGGGGGGGGGGGGGAAATGTAATTATCTAATTTGTATTTAAACCTTACAATTATTTTATATTGCCTATAGGCTATGATAAATATGGTAAATATCATTAGCTGTATATGCCTGTAGTTATTTGAAGAAAACGATTTGTGTTGGTTTATTGATAAGAGATTATTATACATAATTTTAATGAATATACACTAAACTTAAGTATATAAACAGTGAATTTCGAAATAAAAATCCCCAGAAAAAAATCCCTGAACCTAGGAAAAATAACCCCCAGACTACAATGTTATTGACACCTAGGTACATGCAATTGATTGATAAATTATTTTTTAAAAGCTAATTAGTGTAATAATTATCATATTAATATTTGATAACAACTATATTATACTTATTAGTAGTATGGTATACCTACTTTTCATTAAAAAAATTAAAATATAATAATTAATTTTAAAAAATTTACAATAATATTATTTTGTTTTATATCATGATTTTAAGCAACATATTATGTTAATAGTCTTTTTAAAAAAATAGGTACCTACTACCTACATTCATTGATTATTTATTTGATAATTATTTGTATCTATAAATAAAACTTGTAAAATTGACTTCTTATAATAATAATAATTATTAATATTGACATTTTGCTTATCGTCAAAATATTATTAGGAAAAATATTTTATTTTGGGGATATATTATAATACATAATATAAAAAATTTAAATTGTATTTAATATAGGTTAGGTACCTATATTACCTATCTACCTACCTATATGGCTATATATTTAAACTTTGAACATAGATTTGTTTTTTAATTTAATTTTTCTTAAATCTCTACTTGTTTTTTAATTTTTTCAATGATATATAATATGTACAGTTTATACCTATACTATAATTAAGTATATATTTGTAATTAAATATTATTAATGTGATATTTACACAAATTTTAACGTTTAAAAAATATTTGCTTAATCATTTTTATGGCGTATTTGCTGTGAGTAATAAAAACTAATGTTGTAGTCCGGGGATTTTTATTTTGATTACCATAGATATAGTATACTGTTATTGTGAAAAATTAAATTTGAGTAAATAAATATTTTTTTTGTATCACTTTTTATATTCTTATGTGAATATATATTGGGGCCTGGGACGTGGAGGCATCGCCCCTACGGGTTCCTTTTTATGTAATGTCAGGTTGGGGCTACAGTCCCCCCAAAATTTTAGCCTTAGTTGCGCCACTGAATAAAAGTACAGGGATGAAAAGACATTCCACGACATAAAATGACTGAATATTGAATAATTTTAGAATGTGTAACTACCTACAACATTATTACCCAAAATCCAAATATAACTATACCTATACAAATCTATAAAAAATATTCTACAAATAAGATAAATAAAACATAATAAAAAAAATCATTACAAGAAACAAGATAACATTTTATTTGATTCATTTCTGCGGACATCATATGGTATAAAATAAATATTAACCTTTCAAATAAGTTGGTACCTACCTACTAGGATATTATAACAAAATTGTATTATTTATTATTATTTTGTTTTACAAAGCCAATGATGAAATAAAACACCCAATAAACTATTAAAATAAATATAGGTACCGTGGTTTATAAACATAAAGCAAAATAAAATGTATATTAAGAGGACGTAATACTTGTTGTCTCCGTCTTACTAGTACATAATACAGCAAATTTAGGCTCAATAGAACACGTGTAACTTCGTTAGCTTAAAAATTAGAGTAAATCGACCTATTATGAAATTTGATGGTAAGAATTTATCTGTGTTTGTTGGTTTTTTACGATAGTTCATGTATACTCAAGTTATGCGTATATAATATAGACACCGTAAATTAAAAATGCTCATAACACACTTAAAAACTGAATTATCGTAAAAAACCAACGTTCGAACACAGAACAATGTTCTTACAATCAAGTTTCATAATAGGTAAATTCACTCTAGCGTTTAAATTAACAAAGCTACGAGTGTTCTGCTGAGCGTAAATTTGCTATGTTACGCACATGTTACGTAAGACGGAGACAACAAATACCAGGGTTTACGTCCTCTTAATCCTACATAGCCACATAGGTGATAGGTAGGTAGTATGAAACAAATTTATTCCACTAGGGCTATTAGGGAAAAAAATCAAATCCCTATTCCCTATACAACATCTAAAGTACATTATCGCTTAAAGGACATCATAACACTAAAAACAAGTTTGCTTAGATTTAAAGTATGTCATTGCCTAAGAAATATAGTACCTATAGAAATAAAGAGATATGTCAAATTTTAAATCACACCACTGTCTTAAATACATAATTCATAAATATACTTAGGATTATGAATCCTAAGTATATTTATTCAAAATGTTAACTTCAAACGCTCATAAAAAAATATTATGGATTTACGGTCAACTTTTTTCACAAACAACAACTTATCTAATGTTGTATTACATTTCCAAGTTTTTTGACAAGCTGAACAATTTTATATTGACAATAGTTAACAAAAAGTATTAAAAACTAATTAAACTCGAAATTTTCATATGCCTATAAACAGCTCAACATGAGTCAATATATTTTGAAAATTTTATGGTTTATAGAAAATGATAATATAAACATTCAGTAAAAATGAAATGTTTCTACAGTAATTTGTTTTAAAGTTATGTAGACCAAATATCAAAATCAGTTTTGTTGAAAACTGATTTTGCTTAAAAATGTTGTTCTTCCTTAGATTTTTTGTTTGCTTTTCCGATTATGAATAAAAAAACTGGGAATTTTTTACTTTTGATCCCTCAAGTAGTAGCTAGATTTATTTTCCCATCGGACAAGATACCAAAGTTGAAAATCGAAGTATTTTTACTGCCTCAAAAAGTGATGACAAACAAAAAAAAAATTTTAAATTTAAAAAAAAACATTTCATTGTAAAATCAATACATTCATCGTTCTGCTCAGAATCTAAAATAATAATAATATATTCAAGCGTTTGCGTTATGAAATAATTATTATAGTCCTCATTTTATAAGAAAATAGTGTCGTAGTGTTTTTATTTGTAAGACAGAGACAACTCATGCGGGTGTGACGTTCTCATACGTTCTCGTATAAAAATATGATTACTAATTAGGCACCTAACAGTTTACTATAGGTTCACAATACTGTTTAGTGTTATTTAACACAAGTTTGGTGATTAAGTTGAATTCTGTGTGTTGTATACTGTAATCCGGAACTGTGTCGAATCACGAGTTCACATAATTGAAAAAATAATATTTTCCATTTGATTTATTGAAGCGATAAGAATTCTGAAAACAGATTTGAATTTGTCATCAAGTACTCAAGTCTACTTGAAATCGACTTTCCCACATGTTTGATATTATCCCCCCAAATTCCTAAAAATGTCATATTATTATTATAAAAGAGTATTTAAAAATTGTCGTAATTTAATTTTTGGAGAAGTTAAAATCAAAAAAGGTGAGCCAGAGGATGTCGCTATGCTGTACAGTAGGTTACAAATGGGTCACTGTATAATGGATGATATTAATTTTGAATTCAATGATATAATATAATATCATTGTATAAGAAAAACGATTCTGAGCGGAGACGGTATGTCAGTCTACGTACAAGACATATTATATACTTATCTATGGTATTATAACCAATAATAGGTACCTATAATAAATTCCAAATTAATCATATCACAATATCCATTATGTACCTACTTATAACGCATTATACATCAACATCAAAGCGTGATACTATCGTAGATATATAATAGTATACTTTAGAAGTTTCAAGTACCCACGAATAATATTATACAATCACAACAAAATAATTAAAATAGTTATTCTAGGTTTTTTAATAAGTAATTTCGTCCAAATTTGAACTTAAAATGAGTATAAAAATAAGCTGTACCTATATATTTTTTAGATATTTTGGTAACAGAATTAACTATTTACGAGGAATCTTGTTTTAAATTTTCAATCCTTAGCTATAAAAGTTAAACATTTTATAAATATTTAAGTTTTTAACTACAAAATAATTATTCAATTTTAAATTTAATAAATTTGATCTTCAAATGCTTATAAAAAAAAAATTGTGCCTATGTATTTTTAATATTTTTCAACTGCTATTGTAACAATATATTAGGAGCCTTGTATTAAATTTTTACACTTTTTGGCCCAATAGATAAAACTTTATTGATATTTATAGAAATAAAAACAAAAAAATTGAAAACTGACCATGTCTGTACACAGCTCAAAAAGAGTCAAATTATTTTCAAAATTTTATCGTATATAGAAAATGCTAATATAGACATTAGGTGAAATTTTCAAATATCTACAGTAATTCGTTTTTTAATTACAATAAAATAAGAATTTTGTCACATGAGAAATCAAGCGAATATCAAATGTTGTAAAAATATAAATTTCAAACGCTCATAAAAATTTAATTTGACTTTCTTGTAGACATTTTTTTTTGATAAAGGTAGACAATGTTATGAGGAATCTTGTATTACATTTTCAAATCTTAGATTTAAAAAGAAAATTTTTTACAAATTCTTAACTCAAAATAATTTGCACATATTTTGTCAATTTTTAAACTTTAAATGCTAATTTTTATTAAAACTGTGACTAAGGATTTTTAATATTTTTCAAATGTCATTGTAACAATATAGTAGGAGCCTTGTATTAAATTGTCAAGTATATTTACTCAACAAATAAAATTTTATTGACATTCATAGAAAAAAAACTAATAAAATTGGAAACTGATAAGTTTGAAGAGTTCAAAAGAAATCAAAATATCATGTAGCTACGGTAATTTGTTTTAAAGTTTCACCAAAAACCAAAATCAATTTTCTCAAAAACGGATTTTGTGTAAAAATTCCAGTTTTTCCTTAATTTTTCACGGCGCTTTGGAAAACTACTGGAAAAAACTTACTTTTGAGCCCTCAAAGAGATTCACTTTCCTATCAAAAAAGATACTGTTGAAGAAAATCCAAGCACTTTTAGGTACTGTCCTAAAAGGTGATGATAGACACAAAAAAAAAAAATAAAAAAACACATCATTGTTAAATCAATACATTCATCGTTCCACTCAGAATCTAAAATCAAAAATGTGGGATCGTACAAATGAACGTATATACATGAAATTTTCACTGGTTGTTTATATTTGTATTTTCTATATACGGCACATACCATAACATTTTCCAAATATTTTCATTTTCAAATTTCATTAGTTTTTATTTCTATGAATGTCAATAAAACTTTATTTGTTGAGTAAAAATGCTTGAAAATTGAAAACAAAGCTCCTACTATACAGGTATTTTTACAATGATATTTGAAAAATATTAACAATCCTTAATCACAGTTTTTTTTTATAAGCATTTAAAGTTCAAATATCAACAAATATACTTGGTAATATCATATAGGCTTACTGACCGTTTTCGCTCCGAATCGTTTTTCTTATACACTGATATTATCATTGAATTCAAGTTTAACACCATCCACTACAGTGACCCCCTTATAACCTACTGTACAGCAGAGCGACACCCACTCACCCACTTTTTAAAATTACAACTGAGGAGTGTAGATCTAAACATAGATGTTACGATAATAATTCATGTTAAAATTGAATACTGTTAATGTCCGTAAAAAGCTCAAAAAGAGTCAAAATATTTTCAAAATTGTATGTTGAATAGAAAATGAAAATATAAGCATTCAGTAAAATTTTCATGTTATCTACAGTTGTTCGTTTTTTAATAACAATAAAATAACAAAACCACTACATGAGAAATCGAGTGAATAACCAATATTGTAAAAATATGAACTTCAAACACTCATAAAAATTTAATTTGATTTTCTTGTAGATATTTTTTTTTTATTGACAAAGGTAGACAAATTTACGAATAATCTTGTATTACATTTTCAAATCTTAGATTTGAAAAGAACAATTTGTATGAGTTCTCAATTTAAAATAATTTACACA
>NC_042493.1:11651430-11652569 GCF_005508785.2 Acyrthosiphon pisum
AAATTGTGTAAGTACGTTTTTAAATATAAAACAAACTACATTTTTATTAAACTGTACTAAATTGTAATACTCCGTTAAAATTTTTATGCAATTAAATCTGCTAATTATTGGTTGATGTGACATAAAAATAAATTTCAGCCTTGTCTTATTTAAAACCAAATTACCTATAGCTCAAAATGAAAATTATTTATATTACTAAGTTTATATTTCTATGAAGTCAATATTTTAGTCATAATAGTACCTATAAATAGTTTAAAAAAATGTCTTAAACAATTTAATAAATGTCATAAAAAATGTTGGGGTTACAACATGGATACTTCAAACACATTTGTAGCTTGGAAAAAAAATTATGCAAATGTATTGAAATCCAAGCCCTAGTGAAAAGTAAATCAACCAGTACTATAAGCTCTGCAGCAGGCAACATTTATCTTTCTTTTAATTTACCTAATAATTTAAGATGTTATAATATATTATATTTAAGAAAGAGAATTGTTCATATACATTTATTACCTACAATGAAGCCAGAACAATTTTTGTACCGTGGGGGCTGAGCACAGCTACAAATACAGAGGAAGATAAAGATTTTCCCGTGTTGATTAAGGGGACAATAATTTAAGGCTAGTATAAAATAAAAAGTTTTTAATTATAATAAAGAAAAACCACCAACTTGTTTTAATAGAAGTTTAATTCAATAGTTCAAATTTTTCCGAAAACACATTTTCTCTCCGCTGTCCACGACGGATAGCTAAACTACTACGTGCTAAATACCAAATACTTTACGAGCTTCTTCTTATTCATTTACTGACTGTTCTGTTAGTAAAGAAATAACAGGACGAACATTTTCACGAAGTTGAAATAACTCTATTAATTAAATATATTTGAGTTTTAGTCACGGCGGCGTAAATTATAGGAAACTGTCCGTGGGGGCAGTTGCCCCCATTGTTCCGGCACCCATGATTACCTATCCTTGGAATTGTATTATAAATATTAAAATAACTTTTTTTTTTTTTAATTATTTTAACTAGTGATTGTGTAAAAAATCATTCCTTGTATTATTTTTATTAATCTCAATATAGTCTAATTACATTATTTGTATTTTGAATATCTGTTTCCACCTTACAGTTGCCAAACATGAACAG
>NC_042493.1:11652619-11652920 GCF_005508785.2 Acyrthosiphon pisum
AGCGCAAGAATCTTGTTTTTTGTTAAGCCAAATATTTGGTACGGCCTCTACACTATTTTCATTCGTGAAATATACAACAATCCAATAGTTTTCCATTTTACTAAAAATAATAATAATAAAAATAAAAAATTACTACGTATTGCGATAAGATTATATTATTAAATTGGTAATTTATAAAAACCTGTGATATTTAATTTACTAAGACAACAGATTTATTCATTGTGTCCAATAGTATGTATAATAGGCATGGCTATTAAAGTACCATCATTTTCCAGAACCATAAGTTTTTTTTTAATGCTTG
>NC_042493.1:11653020-11656209 GCF_005508785.2 Acyrthosiphon pisum
CAGTAAGCCTATATGATATTACCAAGTAGGTACCTATATTTGTTAATATTTGAACTTTAAATGCTTATAAAAAAAAAACTGTGACTAAGGCTTTTTAATATTTCTCAAATGTCATTGAAACAATATAGTAGGATCGTTGTATTAAATTTTCAAGCATTTTTACTCAACAAATAAAGTTTTATTTCATTCATAGAAACAAAAACTAATAAAATTGGAAAATGAAAATGTCCCTAAACAGTTCAAAACAAATCAAAATATTTGGAAAATATTACGGTATATAGAAAATGCAAATATAAACAACCAGTGAAAATTTCATGTATTTGTTACGGGTTAACTAGGAAATCCGGGCAATGTTATGCAATGCCCAGGCACTGTGTACAATGCCCGAACATTTTAGGCAATGTAAGAATGACCATTTTAATACTCAATTTGTTCATACATTGGCCGGGCATTGTACGAGTTTGCCCGGGCAAAGTGAATTAATTACTGCACACATTTATGTCGACTGGTATTTATACGTAACGATAACTAATATTTAATTAAATTAAAACTATTAACATAACTATAATTTAATAATAAATAATATTCATCTTGTTCATGTCAAACCACTTTTAGATAAAAATATGAATTCTTCTAGGAGGTACTATATTGGGTAATAGATTTAAAAACTATTAAATAGCAATTAATATTTGAAGCGTCTATTTCTAGTTTTTTTTATGGTTATTAAAAAATGCAGTAAAATGTTTTATTTTATTTTTAATATGTTCAATATTTAACCTACAGTTTCCAAATCTAAATGGGCACTGTATACAATGCCGGTCAATGTTAACTTATTCCAATTTTGCCCTCAAAAAACGGGCACTGTGCACAATGCCCAATTTTCTACTTTGCCCGCAACATATATACGTTCATTTGTTTTAAAGTTGCACCAAAAACCAATGTCGATTTTGTCGAAACTCGTTTTTGCGTAAAAATTCCTGTTTTCCCATAATTTTTGTGTTGTTTTTTCTGGCGTTTTTGAAAACTATTGGGAATTTTAAATTTCGACCTCCCCAATGCACTAACTACATTCACTTTCCCAGCGAACAAGATATTGTTGAAGAAAATCGAAGCAGTTTTACTGCCCCAAACCGTGATGACACTCAAAAAGAAACACATATCATTGTAAAATCAATACATTCATCGTTCCACACAAATCTAAAATATATTTAAAACCAATATATCATTCAAAATCAACATTTTGAACTTTTACTTTCAATAAATTCCATTTTAATAACTACCTATTTAATATAAGACAAAATAACTTGTACTGAATAAATAAAAAAAATTCTAAAAGTTATTGATAAATAAATAATTCAATAATATGTCTACATACATTAACCTGGGTATCTGAAAGGTGTAGATTTTATTGACATTGATATAATACCATATTCAAGTAATAGAATATAGATGCTGTATAGATTTGTGTGGAAAAGTTGTATCAGGATTTATTGTGAGTTACAATTCGACAAATATACAGTATATATTTGTAATATTTTTAAATAGGCTATGGCTCATATGCCCCCCCCCCCCCATCTTATATGCACCCTTCGGAGTGCGTATATATTTACATATTAGTAAATGCCTATAAAATAAACAATATTCATAGAATCAAAGGATTTCTAGCGTTTTAGGGTTAATATATTATAATAAGTAGGGCTCGAATTTAAATCCTGTAGAAATATCAAAAATTGCATTTAACATTTAAAATTGTGTAAGTACGTTTTTAAATATAAAACAAACTACATTTTTATTAAACTGTACTAAATTGTAATACTCCGTTAAAATTTTTATGCAATTAAATCTGCTAATTATTGGTTGATGTGACATAAAAATAAATTTCAGCCTTGTCTTATTTAAAACCAAATTACCTATAGCTCAAAATGAAAATTATTTATATTACTAAGTTTATATTTCTATGAAGTCAATATTTTAGTCATAATAGTACCTATAAATAGTTTAAAAAAATGTCTTAAACAATTTAATAAATGTCATAAAAAATGTTGGGGTTACAACATGGATACTTCAAACACATTTGTAGCTTGGAAAAAAAATTATGCAAATGTATTGAAATCCAAGCCCTAGTGAAAAGTAAATCAACCAGTACTATAAGCTCTGCAGCAGGCAACATTTATCTTTCTTTTAATTTACCTAATAATTTAAGATGTTATAATATATTATATTTAAGAAAGAGAATTGTTCACATACATTTATTACCTACAATGAAGCCAGAACAATTTTTGTACCGTAGGGGCTGAGCACAGCTACAAATACAGAGGAAGATAAAGATTTTCCCGTGTTGATTAAGGGGACAATAATTTAAGGCTAGTATAAAATAAAAAAAATGGCAGAAAATAAAAAGTTTTTAATTATAATAAAGAAAAACCACCAACTTGTTTTAATAGAAGTTTAATTCAATAGTTCAAATTTTTCCGAAAACACATTTTCTCTCCGCTGTCCACGACGGATAGCTAAACTACTACGTGCTAAATACCAAATACTTTACGAGCTTCTTCTTATTCATTTACTGACTGTTCTGTTAGTAAAGAAATAACTGGACGAACATTTTCACGAAGTTGAAATAACTCTATTAATTAAATATATTGGAGTTATAGTCACGGCGGCGTAAATTATAGGAAACTGTCCGTGGGGGCAGTTGCCCCCATTGTTCCGGCACCCATGATTACCTATCCTTGGAATTGTATTATAAATATTAAAATAACTTTTTTTTTTTAAATTATTTTAACTAGTGATTGTGTAAAAAATCATTCCTTGTATTATTTTTATTAATCTCAATATAGTCTAATTACATTATTTGTATTTTGAATATCTGTTTCCACCTTACAGTTGCCAAACATGAACAGATTTAATAAAAAGGTTGCTACTTTAAACCATTCAGTCACTACACCATTGGGCTTACAATATAAATGAAAGATCATTTTTCATAGCTGGATTGTAGATATTAAACTAACATACAACCATTAATATTCAATATTAACTTTTGATAGTAGATTATTCAATAAAATATAGTGGTTTTCTTAATCTATTTTTGACACGGCAAATTCAAAAATTAATTTTGATTATGTAAACTAAATATAAATTACACATTTTTAAATATAATATTATAATATTGTTTTTATTTAGAAAATG
>NC_042493.1:11657136-11708797 GCF_005508785.2 Acyrthosiphon pisum
ACATTTTTAAATATAAATATTATATATGTTTTTATTTAGAAAATGTGATAGTTTTTTGAATTATTCCTGTGAAATTATTTTGTTCTTGAGTTAGAACAAATAACTATTTATTAACTAAATAAATTATTCTAATTAAAAAAAAAAAAACATTGGACAGATAATATGAATGTAAATAAAATACAATTTGTGACTTAAAAGATTATAGTTTATAGTAAAAATTTTTGAGGAATAATTTATTGTACAATAGTATATTTTATCACAATCAATATTTCAATGTCTAACATGTATATAACAATTGACTAAAAAGATATAACAAAAAATCTATAATAATTACATTTTACATTAATTAAGTATAAATACATTTCAAGCATAGGTATTGTAATTTTTCTTGTAAATATAAAATTTGAGACATATTGGCATAAGTATACATAAAATAAATATTAAAATTTCATAAAAATTAACTACAATTGAGAGCAAGTGATCCACAGAAGAAAGCAGTCATGAAATAAATAATAGCCTGAAAAAAAAATATTATTTAAGTGAATTTTAAAATTTGTTTCTGAAATTATATAAATTTAACAATTTCTTTTTTATGAATATACTTAATTAAAACTTTTTTTTTTTTATTATTTGAAGAAATCTATAATCTATACATGTTCTTAGTATAATAAGTAGGTTTGATATATTATGACAAGTAAGAATGATATGAATAATGAGATTAGGGAAGATACCCAGTGGTAACACCCTATAATTAAAACTTGAGTTTTAGAATCCTTTCAATTTCGTTTTTAAAATAGTTTCAATTTATAACAAATATTTATTAAAACATTTTCAGAAGAAATGGGAAAAATGTAATCAATAGCATTCAATATTAAGAATTTCATATAAACAAAATATTTGAAACTCAGTGAAAATAATAATTTCATTTAATTACCGATCTTGAATATGTTACACAAAGCAAATACTTGATTAACATTTTATATTATATTTTATTATTGAGTAATAATATTATTGTAAAGTCAGTGAAAGTTATCACATAGTATAAATATTTACTTACAAGTCCTATAGCTATAAATAAAACATATATTTTGACATTTTTCCAGAATAATGAACGCTGTAGAGTACGACTTTGAACTCTGAAATTCATGGATTGTGAACATAAGTTTTCAGTTTTATTAACCAACAATTCAAGCTTTTCTCCACGAAGAGCTACACTGTCTGAAAAAAGTAGTAATTTATTGTTATAATTAAAATGATATAAAGCTCGTATTTATTTTTTTACCAATATTTCGAACCATTATGTCTTTTAATTCATCTAGTTCTCCATGTACTTTTGATAACGTATCAAATTCATTTGGACTAGAAAATCGTTTCTGTGAAAAAATTGTTTGTTACTATCTTAGAAATAAATATTTTATATAGCATACAATATTTAGTACCATTTCAGAAGCAAGTATTGGAGCAAATTCAGAATTCATGGAATATGCAATAGCATTGGATGCACGATGACCATATGTAGCTTGAAATCTTCGTTTTATTTCATTTAAGAAAAAAAATGCTTTAGATCTTTGGAATTCCTATAAATACATAAGAATAATCATATTGTAGAATGCTTGATCTTATAACTTACAAATTCACTTTTTTTATTTGAAAATTGTAATATTCAGTTGTAACATGACAACAATCTCTAGAAAGTCATTCAGATTATTGCGCAATGGCTTAATTAAATTTTTATAGTGTTATCGTACCAAAATAATTGATGTTAAAACTTACATCATCTGTGATACACATATAAACTATTTGATCTTCACATATGTAGTGGTACAAGTAACGGTCATGTAGTAAACTTTGTTTTTTGTTTTCTGGTCCAATTTGGATTAAGACTCCTTCCAGAATTTCTCCGAAATTCCCCTGGTAGTTGGCATGCTTAGCTAATACAACCATACCTCTGGCTACTACACTGTAGAAGAGCGGCATTGCTAATCAAGTATATTATTAAATGCCTGAAATAAATAGTAAATAATCAAGTTATACTAATACCAACAAGAAGTAATATTAATTATGAAATTATTAATTATTTAATATGCTTGTGGTTATTCATAATTTATATTTTTAATGTATACTAAAATTTTTTAGTTTAGAGAATTAAAATTGATTTATGAAGTTAAGTTTAAATTAATTACCTAATCAAAAACAACAAGGTTGATCTGATAGGATCTTATATATAATATTATATATAACATGCCTACAAGATTCTTACAAAAATAAACATTTATTTTAAATCTTCCTTAGTTGAAAATAAATAAATATATTATATAAATTATTATATTTATATATTATCTATTGGCTATAAATCATACGAACCAAATAATAATAATAATTTATATTATTCTTTATTGTACATTTAGTATCATTAATAATGATAATACATTGCTATTTCTATAATTTGTTTTAAGTTGGTAATAATATTTGATAAATTACATTAATGATAAATTAATCTAGATCAAGGTGTTCTATCCCGATTATCCGTGATCTAGATAGCTAGTGTTAAAAATAAGTTATTTGATTAAAAACACAATTTATTACTTATTAATTATTATTATCTGTCAAATGATTTCGTTCTTTAATATTATTGACCATAGAATTTTAAGGAAAAACGTCCAAACTGTCAGATGACAAGTTTATGATAACACCGTGTGAGCGTTATACTCAGTATATTGTTTTTAGTAATTCAACAAATATTTTTTGTCAGGGATCACAGTTTTAAGACTATTAAAAGGTTAATATGATAAAAAAATACTTTCTTCATTGATTTATTATGATAAGACACCATGTAATCTGTTTTAAACACAAAATCAGGATCATAACCTTAATTATATTATGTATCATTAAGAGAATCTAACATACTATTCTTCAACCAGACAACAAATATACAATATTTTATAACTATTTTTATGTACGCAGGGCCATATTTACACTTTTTGCGCGCTGGGTTAACAATATTTGTAAGCCCCCTACCAAAAAAAAAAATTAATCCATTTTTTAATTGTAGTTCTTTATTTATGAAAATTTTGTTAAAAACACAGATCACGATGATACATTATTTTAATTATTGTAAAAATGTATAACAACATACAATATTGTAATCTATAAAAAAATTACAAAAATGAATAGGTAGTTATCATTGATTGACAAAATGAGTAAATGACGCCAAATGAACGTATCATAGTCATGCAATGCAAAAAGTCCAAGTATAGGTAGGTACTCAAAAAAAAATCTTACTAAAAAAATTTTTTATTTTTATAATATATACTGGCGCCTGGCCGCCTCCCTTAAATACAGCTCTAAATGTACGCAACAATAACAATTATAGATATAAAAATAAAAATAATCATGTAAGCTATGATTAATTCTTCATGATTAAATTACTTTGAAATTTGATAGAAGATAGATTCATAAAATTGTATCTATATAAGTAAATATGTCAATTGAAAGTATTAATAGTTCTAGTTCATATACGTAAGAAATTAGTCAGTGGTATACTGGTGCCTAAATATATTTGAACGTGGGTGTATATTGCAACCACTGATGAGTTAACATATTATGTAATAATTAATAACATAACATGTATTTATTAGGTAAGACAGCATTTAATGTAATAAAATAACTGTAATCAAAGGTTTCATTAGTATAACTATTTCTTTTGGTATTAAATATTTCATGAGCTTATTATATAGAAAATAAGGTAGAAAACAATATAAAATACTGTCGTCTGTCGAGAGTATGTTAAATAAATTCAATCAAAAACATACTTTAATGGTGTTATTAAATATTTCAGTTGTATTTGTTAGGAAATTATATTATATAAGATAAATTTGAAATGTATAGGGTTATTTCTAACTTACCTATCTAATGACATGCCATTCATAAAGATTTTTAAACTAATTTTTAAAAAAAATGCAAGTCATGAAAACTATAAATATAAATATAAATATAAATCTATGAAAACTGATAAGTATTGTTATTGATAAATCCCCAAAGTATACATTTTTATTTAATGTAAAGTACATGAATGTGGTTGAAATTAGTCAAAAAACCTGATTGAGAGTAAGTACCGGCCGCTGCCACTAGTTCCCGGATGGGTTACAACCCGGGTTCGTAGTGGCAACACCTTGACACACATACACGTGTTGTTAACCAACCGTACCCACTATTCCAACCGTAATTCCTATAATAGCTAATGATCATAGTTGCCAGGCTCAAGACAAATAAAAAAAAAGTACAAGAATATTATTTTCTGTATTATGAGTAGGTAAACAACAAAAGGCGATTAACTAAATATCTCACAAAAATAATCACTATTACAATGTAAAATACCTAACATCCTAAGACAGTCTATAAGACAATTTTTGATTATTTTTCGGGTAATAATAATAATAAAATTTATTAGGTATCACATTTAAGTTAACTAATATACGGTATTTATATTATTATAATAATAATTAAAAACTCATACTAATTACAATAATCCTAATAAACAGTAATAACACAGTAATAACAGTCTGTTCGCAGATGATGCCAGTATAAGTGTAAAAAAGAATGGATACAAAGGAGGATTATAACACGTTGACTACTGACACTGGCAGTCACATAGCTGTTTTTTCTACAGAGCCACATTCTATTTTCCATGTCATTACAATGTGATATTAATTAATTTTTCATATTTATTATATAGTAATATTTGATCAATTGTAACGTTTATACTATATATAACATAATCTGTTTTTAGTAAATTGATAACTAGTAAATCATTCAATGCAAAATTATATCCGCTACGACAAAGAAATGTGATAATATTTCCTTAAATAGATAATAAAAAAAATGGAATTTTTCAATATTTGTTGAATTATGAATCTGGGAAATTTGATCTCAAGTAGACTTGGAGTTAGAGAAGTTAGACAAAGACAAAAAATCATCTCTTCTAATACTTAACAAAATCTTAATAAGAGACAAAATATGGAATTTAAAAACGAGAAAAAATGTATAGGCACTTAACTAACATATTATTAACCAATTCACAAATTGTAAAAATTATAGATATGCAAAACTTGTATATCAAATAAAATTAGAAAAAATTATTTTAATGATTAAATTACTGTACCTAAATCTGGATTAATTTTCAGGGGACTAATTTAAAATCCAATAAATTAAGGCCAAATATTGCCTGCAGTGGTTTATTCAAGGGGGATAAAAGAAGATAAGAAGGCTATGCTTTGCTTCTTCCCCATTGATTGTCTTAAATTGATAATTATTAATTATCAATTGATTTTTATTATTTATCTATTATAGTATATTTGTATGTGTAAAGGTATGTGTAGGGTCCCTTTTGAAAATTATAGATATGCCACTGATTGCCTGCATAGAGGGTATTAATCTACGGTCACATCAAAATTAAAAATATAATAAAATAAACATCATACCTATCATGTTTCATGAATAAACTTATGCCGGGTTGCATGAAAAATTGATTTAATGGAACAATCATGGAGAATTAAATCATGTATAAGGAACTTAGCTCACTATTGATTTGTTAAATGTGAAGTGATTGTTAATGCAATCTGGCGTTAATGAATTAATAGGGTAGTAGTATTTGTGAAGTAGTACCTATTATTGCTAAATTGCTCACCTAGTCACCTATAGAAAAATAGTCAGTATATGCCACTTAAAAATTGTTTAAATAGGTACATTGTATTATACATGTAGAATATTAAATACTAAACTTATTTATGAACTTACCTACTTACATTTTAGTATTTAAAAAGACAAATAAAATTATAGATAAATTATTAAAAAATCACTAAATAAAGTTCTTACATAGATTTGTCTCGAGTGATTATTTAAGTAGGGATATAGTAGTGTCCTAGTGAAGATTGCATCACATAAATTTATTATGACTGACACAAAGGAAAAACAAAAACCAAAAAATACAAATGTGTGGGCATCAGATAGTATCTACGATGCGCTCTTCTTACAACTTACTTACTGCGTAATTAGAAGTTTCAGACGACGACGTTCATTTTCCGACAAATATAAAGTGTCAAAAGCTCGCTGGGTAGGTGTGTGGTACCACTAGGTAATGTGCACGGACAGTAATTGACACTCGTCGTCGATCGTGCGTTTGGTGCCTATATACCTATCACTTTTGTTTTTGGGGTTTCTTTACGTTAGTTGCTACAGTGGGAAGCCAGACGACGACAGTTGCGTGCGACACCGGACACGGAACTGTTCGCTAACCAAAACGGAATAATGATATGTGTGACGCAACCGTGCGCAAGGACGACACACAATAATATTATTATTGTTCGATATGTTATTGTTTATCGACGAGGGCGCGCAAACGGCTACAACAACGGACACACAACTCGTAAAGTCGTAACAGCTATAATAATATGATCGACGTAGCCATTAAAAGAAAATTAATAATATAAACTATAATCTATGGGTCTATGGGTAAAAAATTATTAAATCAAAGTTGTTGTTGTTGTATGTTCAATGTTGTTGTCGATGCGTCGTTGCCCGCTGAGTGTTCGCGTTATCTCCGCCGCCGCTGCTTATCTGTATCGAGTATGGCATCAAGCTACGTGATCAAGAAGGAAGACCAAAAAAAATAGACAAAGAAAAATTGGGAAATATTAATAACTCGGAGATCGACCACTTGTACCGTCGCGTGACGCGTGTTTACATCGATTATTTTGTATTTTGTCGCTCCCTAAAAATCAGTGCCTACGTGATAACATCGATCGTTTTATTTCGTACTTATAATTGATTTTGAGTGATGTGGACTCTCGCGAAAGAAATAAGGAAACTGAAAAACAGAAGAACTTTGAGGTGGACGATAGTAGTAGTTGTTATTGGACAAATGACGCCGGGGCATGACAAAATATTTACGGTATAAGGATTACAGATAACAGCAGCTTACTGCTCTACTGCTGAATACTGATAACGGCTTCATAGACATTAGGCATCACACCGTGCGATTGTTTGTTAATAAGAACTTAACAATTGTCGCTTTTCAATCAAAACGCTAGAAATCAATTCACAAACACACCTTTCTAATTTGATTTTCACGTCTATGACATTTGGCTCAAACGCGTAAAACTTAATGTTTGTTTCCATTTTTTTTTTATCGTTAATGGTGCATTTATGCATTTCCACTGACCGTCGATAATGTGCCGACACTCCAGTGACGTTTTACACTTAGGCTGTGGTTAATGTTAGTCGTGTCTCAAAGTACAAACAATCTATGACCATGTTCTCTTGGATACGCAACAGGAGGCAATTGACCAGACTTGGTTAGTATATTAATACATTTTCGTTGCTTTTATATTTGCTGATTAAATTTATTTTACACTAACACTGATAATATTAACTAATTGCTGAAAAATCATTAATACTCACATAGTTGGCACAACATTACTTCTTTTATAAACACAAGAAATTCAGTAAAAAATGTCCACAATTTCCTAGTAAGTTCACAATTGTAAGATTATTCAATTAGATTACAAGTTTTGAGAAATAGGGCGTTTTCACTTTCGCATATCTAATTTAGAAAGCTGTTTTACAAAACTCATTGATCAATTTTTCAAAACTTTTTGACTTAGTATTAAAAATTATTCAACTAAACGTAGTAGGTATTATACTTGAATATAAAACTATTTTAGCTTAATTTGAAATGCTTAGGATTAGTTAGTTTTGTATATGTATATTGGTCAAGGTATTGAAAGATGATTAAAAGACACAATTATTTGTTTAAATAATAATAGCTTTTTGTTGATATCACTTAGTTATATTTGTTATCATTTATCAGCATTCATTTAACTTAAACTTTAATACTTTATTTCAATTGAAAACATTATTCTTGTTTTCCATCTTTACATGGTAACAATAGAAACACATTTTAAATGTTATGCTCCGAGATTATATGTAGAAATTTAGTCTTTCCAGTTCTCTTTTGTTTTATTAGATTCCCTTTAACTATTATTTTAACTCATCATGTAAAAAAAAAAACTACCAGACTTAGGTAAATGCATAGACCTTAATACTAATAGATGGAACATTCAAGTGGGATGCAGGTTGGTGGTTGCGGTCTTTCCTAGCGAGACACCAGTGTTGCCATTCTTTGAGGATTAAAGCATTATTAATAATGATTAGTTTATTCACTCTATAACAAAATGTAATTTAAAATGATTGTACAATTCCATAGTTGTTGTGCGCATGTGCAGTGTACTATGTTGATCAGGCCGCTGGAACTAATACCGTGGTCCGTCTATTAGCATAAGATCTATGCAGAGCCGTCTATGGCAGGGCGAGCGGGGCTCTTGCCCTGCGTGCCATTTCCACAGTTGGACCACCACAGAAGGCCTCTCTTTTACAATAAAAAAGTCAAGTTAATGAGCAAAAAAAAAAAAATAGATCATTTAGGTATATTTTATACATTCAATTGTTGTAATATTTACTACCTATGCCTTACATATATATATATACTAGTTGACGTCGAATAAATGTATCAAATTTTAAACGAGTTAGTGATATAAATTCAATTTTTAAAACTGAAAATTATAAAAATTACTATCTTCAAAGTGCTTTATCCCAAAAATGGTCACCAACTTAGCTATAATATCTATAGAAAAAGAAGCTGCTGACCAACTAAAATATAATGATATTATTGACACATTTGCTGTTTTTAAACGTAGGAAGGTTAATTTATAATATATTAGATTCTGAGCGGAGCAGAAGAATGTATTGATTTTACAATTATGGGCTTTTTATTTTTTTTCCGTCTTATCGGCCACATTTTGGGTAGTAAGAATGCTCTGATCAACATCAAATCTAGTTGGGACTTTTGGCGAAATCAAAATTGAAAATACCAAGTAGTTTTAGAAAGCATCAATAAAAACAACAAAAAGAGTGGTAATTGCTATGCAAAAGTAATTTTTGAATCAATTGATTTTTTATTCTTTTGGTGTAACTCAAATTAATGACAGTAGACCCTTGAAAATTTCACCAAATTTTTATATTAGCATTTTCCTTAGTGGTAACATTCTCGAAATATTTTGACTCATTTTAAGATAGTCTTAAATTTTTTTGCAAATTTTGGAAATATTTTTTAAATTACTCTTAATAAAAACTTTCACAATCACATATTCAAACTTCATAATATTGTACACATATAGGGGTGAATCGAGCCATTTATTTTATTTTTGTCCTTAGTTTCATAACAAATACCATGTAAATATCAGTGATTTACCAAGGCAGTTGCTACATATAATTTCACTTATACATCAACTAAAATCTATGGCTAATAACCTTAATGTTTTAATCCTTTTAGTTACAACAATCTTTAAAATGTATAAAAAAACAAACTATTAGGTACTTTAATTTCTAAATCCAATTGTGTTTAAGACTATTATTTATAAAAAAAGTTTAAACATAATAAATTAAAAAAAAATAATAGAAGTAAAACAGTGTTTACATTTGATAATGATAAAAAAAATCTGTTGTCATACTTGAACATATTTTCAAACTTGCTTGAACAATTCAAACTGTTCCAGATGTTCAAATTTGAACTTTGATTTGTTTAAGTTGATGTAGATGGAGGGTTAGAAAAGTTTGAAAATCCACCTTGGTTATAAGTTTAACATAATATACTACTATCAATTAAATACAAAATTTCTGGTATTTTAATAATCTGGTACGTTTTAATCAACGTAAAAAACTTAAAAATTAAGTTTATTGATTTTAACATAATATTTTTAGTCAATATCAACATCTTTTTCACTAACTATTCTCATTATGTCATTGGATATAGTAGAACTGAGCCTATTCTTTGTATTTTTTAGTTATTTATTATTACTGTCTACTGGTAATAGTTTTAGATTTAATTATGGTTGCCCATAAATGTTGTTAATCGGGGTTGGCGGGGGTGTAATGTTAATTTAAATATATTAGTATTTTTTTCTAGAATTTGTATTTAGAGGTTAGTAGTAAATTTAGTAATTAGTTTGTTCATTTTTAGGTTACATAATTAATAATTTTATTTGTATTTAATTGCGGTATACGTTTATCACACAAAGTTCACTGAATCGTACTTCGCTTATTGTCGATTGTCTAGTTTTTATTCATGTTTAAGTACAAAAAGACTTATTGAATAACATGTTGCTGTTCAAGTTGTTGTTCAAGACAATAGTATAGTAAATAGAATCTGTTAAAAATCACAGTATAACTATCAATAGTTGATTATAATATGATTCTGGTTCCTTTTTAATAATTTAATTATGATAGGTACCAAATATAAAAAAATATAATTGATAGTACATAAATATTTGACTCTTCTATAAAATTTTAAAATTTGTAAGATTTATTAATATATTATAAGTTTCACTTTAATTTTAAATTTATTTTGTGCATTTTTCTTCTGTTGGAAGAATTATTACATATTTATTTAGAATAATTGGCTAACTTTAAAACTTATTGATATAATTATATGCCATTTAAATGTTTCTCTTAATTATTTAAATTTAAAATTTATATAATTAAAATCAAGGTTTACTATAGCTAACTTTTAATTTTCTTAATCAACCATTTCTAATAGTATAGTATCTATTGGTAAGCAAATTTCTTGAATAAAAATCATGTTATATTTCTATTGTTAAAATTTTTATGTCTACTAATAGTTATACTTATTCCCGTATCTATTAAGAATTTTATTTGATGTTGAATAACATGCTAATATACGCCATTATTTGGGGTTATTCGCAATTTCCTTAAAAATGAAAATTTTTGCCAACTTTTTACTTTTTTAATTTAATTAAAATAATTTGTACATTTCTTGTTTGATTGTGTATGTTAGTTGATAGGACAATAAAATAAATTTAAAATAAGAAAAAATTACTTTGAAAAGTTGAAAAGTTTTGAAGACACGACAGCAAATCTGAGGTAGGCTCAGTTTTGTTTAAAAAAGTTAAACCCCTCTTTAAAAGGTTTTTATTCATAACTTAAGGTATACTATCATATGAGTATATGACATCGGTCGGTCACTTCTTCATGGGAAACATTATATATTTTACCAAATGTCATTACTCATTAGTATAATTTTCATATTACAATCAATGAAGTTGTTAATTTTGTGACTACCTATAAAAAATCATTAATTTCTCTCGTTCTGAAAGGTTTTGAAGATTATTGTGTTAATAGTAAATATTGAGTCATCAACCGGTTAATAGAATTAAAATGGCCTGATCCAATGTGATCATTGTATTATTATTTTAGGGGCAGCAAAATTTTATTTTGCCCAGTGCACTAATTTCGCTGCAGCCGGTCATGATAAGTATAGTTACTTCTAGTTTTGTGTTTATTAACTTTTCTTCTTCTGATGATATTGTGAAGCTAGTTATTTTTATTCTTTTCAATCTTACTGAGTATATTTTTTGTGTTCATTATAATTTGTTATGAATATGATGTTGAATTTTCCTTCAACTTCTGTATTCAAAGAGTTATTATATTGTTTCATACATTGGTGTGATGATACTGATCTATAATTTTTACACAATTTACACTTGGAAAGAATTTTATGACAAATAATTAAATTTTTTAAATTATTAACCTGGTGTCTACTTTTACAGATAAGGTTTTATTTTTATTTATTTTAAATTTGGAACTTGTAAAATTTGTGGTTTTAGGGTTGATTTCTTGTTATTGTATCCTGTCAGGAGTATTAAGCAGTGGCGAATTCTCCAGGCATGCTCAGCATGCGCCGCATGCTTAACAATAAAAACGTAATTAATAAAAATACAAAAATTATTTTGTCATCAATAATATAATATTACATATTTAAAAAAATCATAATATAATATGACAAAAATTTCATCTATTTCTGGTATACTTATCTGTATTGTAACATTTACTGACAGAGCATGTGATAGCTGTGTATTTACAACGCTTATTATCGGTTATTCCAAGACCTTTAACCGCGGTACTAACCACCTAAGGCATGCTCAGTCGGTTGCGCTTCGTCAATGCATTTTTTAATATAATTAAAATTTAAGTATTATAATTAGTATTAACTAAATGAAAGCCTTATATAAAAATTAATTAGAACTATAATACATTATGATAAATGAGCATGTCCATACATTGGAGTCAGCATTCGCCACTGGTATTAAGTGTCTATTACTCTAATTTATAGGGTAGGTTTATTAGTTGAGTTTAAGTATTTAATATACTTGAGATTGGACTTGTTATAAAGACGATAAGTGTTGAGATTAGTTTGTTGTTGTATTTCTTATTATTGGATTGGTACTGTATTAACTTTTATTTTTGTTTACCTTTCTTTTAGATTCTGATGAGAGTAATGAATATATTGTTTTTATAATAATATGTCTTTTTTGTGTGTCATCTACTTTAGGAGATGTAAAAATGTAATCTTCAATTTTGATTGTGGTTTTTTCTGGTAGCATATGTAGTTGGTATTTTGAGGTGTCAAAAGTAAAAAAACGTACTTATCTTATTAATCGGGAAAACCAAATAATGTTACAACAGTTTTTGTTTATTGTAACTAAAAAATGAATTACTGTAGACTTAACATTTTCGTTAAAAAATTATATTAGCATATTCTAGGTGTGAAATAATTGTGCTATTTGTGGGTATTTTAAATCTTTAACTTTTAATTTAATTTTTTTTGATTTTTGTACGGTACAATTTTTGTTTTCGAGTGAAAAAGCTTGACAATTTAAAACAAAATTCGGTACTTTCCTGTTATACGAGACTACCCTGTTTTTTGACAACATCACAATCCTGTTATCTACCAAAATTTTAGACTACCAAAATTATACTTAACTTTTATAAGAGACTACAGCTATTATCGCGACTACCACCCAAGACTGCCTCCGTTATCGCGACTACCTATCTTAGCTGATATTATAGCTGAACGGTATTATCCATAAGCTGCTGTTATATTTATTATATTATTATATATCTATCATTATCTATATTATTAGTTTTTGTAACTGGTGTTTTCCACGGCAAATTTAGTACATTACGAATAATTATTATGTATTTCATTTTTTTTTATATAATTAGAATGTGGTTTTTAATTTAATGTCATTCCCACAATACATAAATTATTTATTGTTTTATTTGTGGTTTTACTATTTTGTATTATTATTATTATTATTTTATTGTTTTCCGTACGCCACGGCAAATCTGGCACTTTGGCGTGTACCGTGTAAAATACATTACAAATAATTACTATGTATTTAAATTTGTTCTTTATTTCATTCTGGCCATCCCTACAACACATATTATTAAAAAATATATCAAAGAAGGCAAGAAAAATAAGGTAGTTTCGTATAACAGGAAAGTGCCATTTTGGTAGTCTTAGATAACAGAATTATGATGTTTCACCAAATAAGCTCGGTAGTCGCGATAACGGAGGTAGTCTTGAGCGGTAGTCGCGATGATAGCCGTAGTCTGGTATAACAGGAAAGTACCCAAAATTTTTTATAAATTGTTTAGGTATTAGTAAGAAAAATATCAAAAACACAATATATTTGTATAAGTGTTTAAGAAGACGTCGCATCCGTATAATAATATGTTGTCTTCGTCTTACGTCCGTCACATACGGCATAGTAAATTTTAGTTCACCAGTTTTAATATTGTGCTGTAAGTTTTGATATCTAAGTGAATTGACCTATTATCAAACTTTTAGGTAAAAATATGATTTGAGTTATCTCGTCGATTTTTTTGTGAGTTATGAGTATGTAATATATTAATATTTAAGAATGCACATAATTCACTTAAAAATTAAAATATCGTAAAAATACAACGAGAGAACACAGATAATGTTCTTACCTAAATTCACTCAAATATCAAAACTCCAGCACAATATTGAAACTGGTGAACAAAAATTTTCTATGTCGTATGTGTGTTCAACATAGGCGACAACTTATTTGGGTGCGGCGTCCTACGAATGTTCACATTTTTACGAAATTCATCAAAATAACAATATTTGCGATAGTTTATTCCACGAACCTATTCACACCGTTCTACAGTAAGTCAGTATTGCCTCAAAGTAAATAAAAATAATACACAATAGATATAATCATATAAATACATATAAATATACAAATATATACTATTATCAATTATAATAGTTACTTAAATATTAATAATATTTTTAATGTTTTCGGTAAAAATGAATATCTGACCTACCGTATTACTAAAAGTTAAATAAATTACAGACCGTCTCGGATCCGTCAGCGGATCCGCTCAGAATTGTTTTTTGCATGCAATGTTTTAACGGAAATTGTTACGCAAAATCAGTGTTTTGACCTAATCGATTTTCTTAGTTTATTGTAATTCAAAAACGAATAACCACAGATACTTGACATTTTCAAGAAAAGTTTAATATTATCTTTTCTATATTCACGGACGCTTGGTATAATTTTAATTTTTTTAATTTTTGCTCTCTTTGAACAATTAACATATTTTGATTTAAATTTTTTTTTTTAGTTGTTTTTCTATAAATGTCGATAAAACGTTTTACGCGTGGTCAAAATACTTGAAAATTAAATACAAGGTTCCTTGTACATTTTTACTATTGCAATTTATAAAGATTAAATATATATAGGCAAGATTTATTGTAAGCATTTGAAGTTCAATTTTTGACGAAACGAATAACGATTTTAGTTACCTATTTTGTTATAATTCTAAAACATAAATCGACGGGACATGAAATTTTATCATGCGTAATATTATATTTTACGATACGCGATAATATTTTCAAAATATTTACCTAGTTGTCCTAGTTTGATTTTAATCCTATTGTAAATCGCCTATCGTATTACTTATATGCAGTAAAATAAATTACTATAGTAGTAATATAAATATAATATCATAAAATATACTTAGTAATATAGGCTTGCAGATTGTTTTCGTTCAGATTCGTTTTTCACATCCAATGAGTTATCATTGAATTCAAATTGAATGTAGTCATTACGTTATTACAGTGACAAGGTATACTCGGCACATAGGTACGTTCAGTAGAGCGGTAGCTACTTCTTCCTTATGTTATCAATTGCTTAAAATAATAGTAATAACCTTTTAAAATTGGCATTTTTGTGTTCGTATGAAAATATATATAATATAGATTTTAATTTTTCCGTTCTAAATATTAATATTGTAGAATTTTCTTATTCGGTGATAATTTGCTATTAATTTTTGACGTAGGTTCCGTTACATATTATATATATGGCATTTAGTTACCTTCAAAACTTAATAAATATTAATTATCTTGAAGTAAAATACAATATACCATTTTTAATAAAGCTAGAAAATTTTTTTAAAAAATCTAAAAGACATTTTCCCTATATCTCACCTATTATAGGTAGTTAAATAATTCATATAATAATTAATAAAATAGTATACGAGCCACGGGGGAGGGTAAATAAATGTTCCCACAGGTACCCCATTGGAACCTTGTTACATTTTATAATTTATTTCTTCGTGTAATATTTTTAAATCTGATTACATAGTGGTTATATTAATTTAGTAAAAAGAACCATAGGTAGGTATAATAATTATACTTTTGTACTATAATTTATAATTCGATATACACAAAAAAAAAAAAAAAACAATTTTATTCATTATTTTAGATTGTTATCTGTATTTTGTTTTGTTTATTTTTGTTAGTTAATTATTTTAGTTGTTATTGCTTCATCCCCACTGAACTAGGAGACAAACTTGATAGTATCTAAATCCTTGTTAGCCAGCCACACCCATGTAAACAGATATTTGAAATATTGGAACACCCCACCCAAAGTAATCAATAAATTATACATCCTATAAGAAAATCCAACATTTTTTGTTCGGATATCACGCTAACCTTTACATTAAAAAAATATTTTTACTCTAGAGCTTCCTGTAGTGCCTATAAAAAGCCCTCTTCCTTTTGCCATAAAGACAAATAGAAGTTTTAAATAATAAATAACACTTAATATTAATTTAATTTATATTGTCATTTTTTATTCGTGTACCTATAATATTATACTACACTATGTCATTTTTCATAAATGTCATTAATGTCAAATGCTGAAATACGTCAGAATCAACCGGGATTGAGTTTTTTCTTAATGGCTAAAAAACTGTATATAGAAAGTGCTAACAATTGAAATTGATTAAAAGTAATAAATGTAGTATCAGATAAAAAGGCAGTCTACTGCTGTGCTGTAATAAATTAACATACCTTTCGATTTCGTGATTATTTGACGTTTGTTATTGTTATGACAAAGAAAGAACGAAATTAAAATATTGACGTAATGTTTCTAGTAATATCTATATATTAATATTTTAATTAGAAAAATAATCAATCGTTAAATACGTTATATTGTAAGAAATGTTAAGCTTCTTTTGTGATTCTTTTGTACTTTCATTGGTGGAGAGTATTGTAGTGTAGTGATTGAAATTATATTATTTTAAATTTTACGAAAAAAAAAACAGTAAGAACCGAAATTAAACAATTTTAAGTTGTTGAGGAGTGGTTATACAGAAAGTATAATAATATTGGATTTTATAACTGACATAATGAAATGTCTGGCTGAAAATAGATTTAGATTAATTAATTAACTTGACTTGTTTGTATTTAGATTTAATGTTAAGAAAAAGAACTTTAACTATATTCCTTGAAGTTAAATAATATTTGTATTCACACAAACTATTTTTTATAGATATTTAAAATAAATTGGCCAAATGTATTTACTATATAAGCTCAACACAATTTAAATATGATTCATTTAATATTTTTCCTATACCTAAAATATATTTAACACGCTTTTAATGATTACAAAACTTTGTAAGTTGTAGCCACAAACATAAAATAACCTTTTGCGTAATATTTGGATGGTTTTATCGGTGTTTCGCATTATTTATTCAATTTTATTTTTATATGTACAAAGATTATAATATTAATTACGTTTTTAATATTTTATGAACTACGCGTTTCAATGTTTCATATTCACTAGTTTGCATAAGTTGTGAAACAAAAAATATGTGTCAACCTAAAGGTATGTATGACTTGTGTAACTTAAACGTGTATAATCAAATCATACAAAACAATAATGTTCTTTAAAATGTACAATTTAAGAAAAATTAGAATTTTAAAAAAAAATAAAAGTATAAAAACAATGTTGCTTAAAAATTCAAAAAGCATTTATAGTTAAAAATGCCTAAAAATTCAAAAATATGTAAAATTCATAAACATAGTAGTTATTAGTTATTACTATAACATTTTAGTTCTGAATTGAATATTCAATTAATATTTATAATTTGTAATGTCATTTTTGATATATTTATAAATGTATAACTTAATGTACCTATATTTGTTTTTTGTTTTTTTATAAAACTAATGATACTTTAGATTATTATTAATTCATTTCGAACAGGCTTAAGTTTCTTAAGTTGCCCATATAATGCATAGTATAGGTCTCAACTTTCAAATTAACCTCATGAATTAGGAATAGTCACTGTAATGGATGAGTTAAATTTGAATTCAATGATGAGTTGAGAATATACGTAGTGGTGAAAAGTTTTAAGATTTTTATTTTTTGAATAACATACAATTATAGGCTAAATTAAAATTGTTAAAGGTAAGATAATTATTTCTTGTTTAAATACCCAATTTCGTCAAATTATGAATTTAAAAAAAAAATGACTTTATTTTCAATATTATTGAAATGATGGAGGACCAAAACATTTTTCAAGTTTTAGTTAGTAAAATTTAAAATGTTATCAACATATGAACTTAATACGCTAATAAAAGAAATTTCTTATAAATTATATAACCAATAGTAACATGTATTTTATTTAATATAATATACGTCTTATAAATGTAGTCTCTCAAGCTGGTGTTATATTTTCTAATAAAACAGTATAAAAACATAAATTAAAGTGAAAGTAAAAAAAAAAATTGTCATTAATATTTGTATGGGATCTATTCTATTAGAACTTGTTGATGACAATCGGGCAGTAGTCTTTAAATTATAGTCTGTGTATTGTGTGTGGGAATTAACTCTTACCTTTGATTTACGTGACGTTTTTTAGTTAAATGTTGTTCCATGATATTTTGATCATTATTTGCAGTTAACTGAAAAATTTAAATAGCAAGTTAACTGATGTATTTTTGTCACAAGTTATTCACAAATCATAATTAGGTAGGTAGATTAGAATTTTCTCTTCGTATCTTAATTCTTAACTTGACCATAAAAACGATTTCATGTATATTTTATCGATTGTTATAATGAATGATTGTTTTATTTTTAAATGTTAAAAAATATTTAAACTTTTTTAATAAAAAATGTCCCGAAATACTTATACAAGTTAAACATGTAAATGCACAGGATTCACACAATTGGCTAATAATGTTTTTAGTGATTATTTTAAAAGTTCATATTCAACAAAAAATAGTGGTAAGTTTTCAAATTAAATTTATTTTTATTTTTTATTATCACTGACGACCTTACACATACAAATATAAGTGCTTAACTATGGAATTGGCTAAACTAGAAATCATCTACCTTTAAGGAAATTACCATTGTGGGCAATTATTTACGATGACATTTTCAACTAAATATTTCTGTTCACTAAATTTAAAATTAATAATATATTGTGTAATATAAGTTATAACTTATTTATTCTATGGACTATATTATATAGACGACACGTTACTGCCTAATGCTCTTATTTGGTTATTTGTCAGTACATTCAAAACTCGTGATTAATTTATGTACTTACAGTTTTTTGGCAATGAATGTTTCTAAAAATGTAAATTAAATAAATATTTAATTTAGTTACTTCCTTATACATCAATAAATAGTTATATGATTATAATATTTATATAAATATATTGTTGTAGTTTATTTTTATGGAAAATTGTTTTCCATAAATAAATCTATTAATAGGCTATAGCCCTAAAGACACTCGTTTCATTTTAATTATACCTAGGTACCTATTGTGTGAAATAAGTATCATTTGATACATTTTGACCCCTCCAGTGATTAAAATCACATCGTTTATTGTTATTAATTTTTATATTGTGAAAAGTTATAGGTTTATCGTGATTCATGGGTAATAAAATAATATGCTGTTGGAAGGAGGGCGGGAGGGAAACACCTACTACACCCCTGCGTGGATGACATTTGATTGTGTTCACCCGCTGACATACCATTATAAGCATCAGTCTTTCACTTATACTTGCGGCTTGCAGACGTATGAAAGTTGATTGTTCGACCGTCAGCGTGCTTAGTTTTTTTGATAGAAATAAATTATTTAGAAAAAATGAAAACCATCGCGATTTAAATGTTAGACATTTTCACAGTTAAACTTATATATTTATATAATATCTTCTTATTGCTATAAACTTTATTACCTATGTAAATATTATAATGTACTGATCTCAAATAGTAAAAGGAAAATATACATATTTATTTTATCAATATTTTCGGTTGTATAATTGGTACATTTCAATTTATTTTTACATTATTTCAGTTGGTTAAAATGGAAGTTTAATAATATACAAACGTTTGCTGTGTTGGTTATTCTTGTATAGAAGTATTATAAAAGGTCTGTACTTAAGTTCATATATTGTAAAAATATGGTTATTTTGTCTTTCCTATGATTATACATTTGTACGTGATATTATTGATATTATATATATTGATATTTAATAATATTTAATGCACCTATAAATATAATTTAATAACATTGTAATCGCAATTGAATAATATCAGTTAAATAGTTGATAGTAATTATTTTGTTGATATTATGTCATTAAATTGTTATCATTAATTCGTTCTTTAAACGACATTATTTTGTCGTGAAATTTCTTACTTAAAATAGATAAAGTTCTGAACGTTACAATTATCTGAATATTTATTTGAACAGTCGGAGCGGCTACGTTTAAAGTAGACACTCTTTACATTTTCCTTATCGGACTTTTAAAGTCTAATACTCTAATTGAATATTTGATTATATTTTATTATATCAATATAATATAGTCTATTTGATTATTAAAATGTAATGTTGTGTATACTGTTAACTGTTAAGCTTGGTGTAGTATTTGGTGTTACTCAGTATAGTGATTGTCAAATTGTAAAATGTTAAAGCTGTTTTAGTTATTCGTACGTGCCAGTGAGTAATGCAATATTTTTTAGTTATAAATATTAAATTACAATTTATATTGTATTAGGGCAATAGTTTTTTTAAACACGTAATTTTAATTCATATTAATATTAATAATTTTAACTGCTTAGATATTACTTAATATATTACTTAACATAAATATATGCACTTAACAAGTACATAATATTGCTTAAAAACTAAAACAATTCGGAAAGGTAAAAATTTTTACTTAATGTTTTTTTTTTGGCTTATTATTTTATATAATATTGTTATAATTTAACAGGAATTTAGGATATTATTCATGTTTAAAGTTATGAACAAAAAATATAATTAGTATATTTTTATCGGATTCATTTTACTCAAATATTTGTACGTCAGTTTATACTTATTTTAATGTGTTTTAAATCTAATTTTAAAATTAATTAACCTATATAATATATATCTTCAAATGACATGTCATTGTATATTCTATATATTTTATAATTCAATACTAATATGTAGGTATTATACATTAAACGCAGATAGCTTAGACGATATTTAATTTTTCATGCCTTATTACAACTGTTAAAATACTAAATTTTAGTACCTATAGTCTATACAATATACATAATATATCTAATCACAACAAGTGTTCTGAATATGATAAAGAGGTTACATGTCATAGCCAGCTATGAGTTCAGTGGTTCTTATTGTTTCTATTGTCACTATAAAATCTAGAAAAATAACTAAAAATATTAATATATACATTTTTACATTTGACATTTAAATTCGATTTTCATCTAACTCTTATCACCTGAAAAACAAATAATTGTAGTATAGTTGTTTAATCCGTTTCAATCGCTTGATAACGTTGAATAATTATGATTTATTGAGATAAATTAACGTTTTAATGGTATAATTATTTTTAAAAGATAACTCATTATATGATTTTATTTGTTCTGAAATATTTCGTTTTTTTAATATTCTGGTTGAATTTTACTTAAATAATAATATACTGTCTAGTTAAGCTTAGTGGAATTAGAAAAATTTTATTTTATAGTACCTACATATTAACTGTATAATTAATATGTGATTAGATTTAGCCAAAAATGTTTTTGTACATAAACCTACCAATATTTAATACCTAACATGAATTACTATAATTTTAATATAATAAATGTAATAGAACTTTGAAATATTCGTATGAATCGTTGATTGCGTAGATTGTACAATCTATATTCAATGCGATGCAGCTGTTCTCGTGTACAGTGATGGTCACATTTCACTAAACAGGTGTTACCAACGTTAATTAGTCACTCGAGCAGTATACGTTTTATAAACACACATCATATTTAAAAAAAATGTATAACCTCAGTGATGAAAATATTCATAATTTCAATTTTGAATATATCAGTATGATTTTGTATCAGTCACCTACTAAAACAATGTTTTTTTTAGTACAAAATCGATTGAGCTAGGATATTTATTTTAAAATTACTAAAACTTTATTTTTTCATCCCTAATTATTTTTACGAATGATGTGGGTTTGAATAATTTTCAATTTATTTTTGAAAAATATTATTCATTTTTATAAATTAAAAATATGAAAAATTATTTTTTTAATATATTTTTTTTTATTAAGGCTTAATGGGCAATACTTTGAAAAACATAATATTCATATCATGACAATTTTTTGTATAAGATTATATACGCAAAATTTGGAGACTACTGAATAGTTAAGTGAAATGATTCATGCGAATTTATATTGTTTTAAATGTTTCATTAATCTTTAACTATTACCTATGTACATGAATATTTTATAATTTTATTATACCGGCTAATTTGATGACAGGCTGAGAGTTTTTAGAATTTTGATTACTCTACGGTAAGGATTCACATATAGTTCATTATCCACCCTATATGAATATACTATGTGTATACATACTATATTATGTAGTATACATTTTAAAATCATCGATTAATGGTCTAAAAGTAACATGTCTTAAATTATTCATTACTTTTTTATCGGTAATTTCATTATGACCTTGTTGGCTTAAAGTTTCAGATAGCGATTTATATGGTATTATGGTTGCAGGGACATTATGTTGGCAAAATGTAATTACTTACACGAAGCGTATTACGAACGACGCTATCCTGATATACAATGTATGTGTTTGGCCTTTAAAAATGATTTCCCCTACATATTAAGTCCACGTGTTTATCTTACCCTACAAAATGGTCCATAAAACGTCAAAATTACCCTATTAATTTTCTCATCAATTATTTAATATCAAATAAGATTTTTACTTTTTTGGTGTCGGGTAATTTTATTTTAAATCGTAACATTTTAGTTAGTATAATTATATTTGTATGTAGTAGTGTGTGTGCTGATTTGGTTTTTATGAACAGACAAATTATAATGTTGTGCTAGCTTGTCTTCCTATCGTTCTTACCTCAGTGTGCAAAATATTATAATCCATGTCAAAAAAAGGGAATTCACTGGCTCCACAATCCAGTAGCCAAGGCATAGGTAAGAAAAATAAAATAATATATATTTGTATTACTTATATATTACACATGTATAATATATATGACTATATGAGTACCTATATTATACGGACGATGCCCGGGTAAAAGAAAATAAGTCAATCTTTATAAAAAAAATTATTATACATTTATCACTAGTCGTCCCAGCGTACAATTATATCTACAAATCAAATGTATAATAATATATTTATGTATAAAAATTGACTTATTCCCATTTACCTAGGCACCGTCCATATACACCCATATATATACATTTATTATTATTCTTTTCTAATTTTCTTTCCATTCGCTAATTTGCTACTTAATTTCATTGTTGTATGACAATTAGAAATAGCTTACCTATTTAATTAACAACATAAACTAATTAAAAACATTAAATATGGATATTTTATAAACTTGTTAAGCATGTATTAAACAAATTTCTATATTTATGTTATTATTTTACCTAACATATAACTAAGACTATTGATTATATTATCATTATACTATATATTTTTATAGTTAATACTAAGGCATATACAATATACATATTGAACTTTATACCGGAATAATGATAAAAGTATATTACTTTAAATATTTAAGAGTGCACAAAATCTAATTTAATTCAACACGTAATCATAAAAATCGCTTTTGTAGTTCTTAGACGTATATAGATAGTATGCATGTTCAAAATATATGCTTATTAATATAATAACACATCATCAAAATAAATAAAACATTATTCAATAAAATAACTTGTCAAATGTCTACTAAATTAATAAAATTTAAAGAAAACTCTTATTTTACGATAATATATAGTTATTAGGACTTAGGAGACATATTTAGGTAAAAAATATCCAGGGTAATTAAATCAACTTAAGAGGATGTCGTACCCGCATGTGTTGTATCCGTCTTACAAACGTACGACATAGCAAATTTTCGTTTACTAGTTTGATAATAGGTCAATTCACTCTAAAATCAAAAATGACAGCACCCTATTGAAACTAGCGAACGAAAATTTGCTATAACGTACGTGTGTAAGACGGAGATAACATATGCGGGTGCGACGTCCTCTTAATCTGGTCGTATATTTCGTATGTAAATAAATTCGTGTACCCATATAAAATTAAATTAACCTATAAAGTTGAGTCTTATTATTTTTAGATGTCGAAAACTAACTAAACCATTTTTTAATGGTAGTGCGTGATTCCCAGGATTATTATAGTCTATTATTGTATAATATAGTCATACTACTATAACACTCCCGTTTACGCTATCTATATATTTATAATTTTCAATATTTTCACACACACATGCGTTCTATCACCCGAAAGCAAATAAACTATGATGTGTGTGTGGCGCGTTAAAAAAAAGTTTATACGAATGCTTTAAAAAACTCGAAATCCCAGTTGTTTTTCCGTCGAGAAACGATTTTTGTACAAAAAAAAAAACGTGAAAAAATAATACTATTTTATTTACATATTTATGTAAACGTGAATTATTTTAACTATTCCGCCAACTCTGTTTTCAAATATAATCGTTTACGGAACAATTATGAACAGCGCTGCTGTGAGTCAAGTTTGTGGCAGATTACGATTTTATTTATCCGTGAACAATGTGCGATGTAGTTAATACTAAGCCCACACAATATATTTATCATCGTCGTTTGTTCAACTTCTACCTATGGTTTACCTATTTTGAACACCGAGAACGGAGCGAAAATGTAACTATTTTTAATGTAACTTGTTACCTAGTTTTCACTCCGCCTCGGTAGGTAAGTGCATGAACTAAGATATATACATATAATCTTAGTTCATGATATAGTGTACGTAAAAGCATCACCCACTATGTATCCCTGTGCATTGTACATTTGTTCGAACTACAACAAAGACTGTTCACAGATAAAATATAACCGTAGTGTGTGATCAACCTTACACCTTGTATAATAATATACATAATATAATATTGTGTAAATACTATATAGGAAATGCGGTTTCTGGACATACAGGCTGATGTTAATCCTCGAGTTTCCGTACATTTTTTCAGATCAGTACGGGTTCGAAGACGATGGACCCCCAGATACCGTCGATTGCCTGGGCGCAAGAGATAGCAGGACGATACACGTCAACAGCGTTCATAACTTAAAGCACTGTTCGAACTGTATATCCACGGCCAAGTACAGTATACTGTCGTTCTTGCCCATATTCCTCTTCGAACAGTTCCGGCGTTATTCGAACTGCTTTTTTCTACTTATAGCGCTCTTACAGGTAAGTCGAAGTCTTACATGCATACTGCGATTTCGTTTGAGTATCCTAGTATGGTTCATATCATGAACTTATAGTCTATTTAGTATATACTTATGTGTAGTCGTGTATAGGTATAATCATAATATAATATATAACATCCGTTGGTTAATGAAAGTTTTATTATTAAAAATAAATAAAAAATGTCTGTATGTTTTGAATTATAACACAGTTTCTAATTTAAATTAATTAGAAATGTATCATTATTATTAATTATTATACTCGTTAGTCGTTTCTATTGTGTTATCAATAATTTGGTTTTTGTGGTGAACATTTCAATCAGGTATTTTATGCTAGAAAAATAACAATGAATAGTAGGTTTGCTTTGATAACAAATTGTACTTTAAGTGTATTTATACGTTTGAATGCAATACTGATATCTGCCTGGCGCCAAACGTTCACCGTCGTCCGTCACACCCGATCCTTTTATTGGGCGTCGCTGTTTCGGATTTATGTGTCACCACCGGTCACCGACGCGTTTGAACGATGAACTGATATACAATAAGGAAAACAACGTTTCCCAAGTGTATTTGACGTGTAATTTGCTAAAAGTATGATATTGTATGCACTCTTTGATATTAACTGACCTTACTGTCGAGGCCATTCGGCTGTAAATGTTAATGGCTTCGTGACCTTTGTATCGGGGTTCTGATTTATTATCACTGCTGGTGCCCGGGAATAGTTCATAAATTCGTTTCCAGTGGAATATTGTATATACATACATAATATAGGTATATAAAATGTGTATTTTACTGCATATAATATACTACAGGTATTGGCCATTGGTGGTAGGGATGGTTTATCCATTTTACATTTTTATGAGTCGACCAAAAAATAAGGTTATTGTCGATGTTTTAAAAAATCTAGTGTCATAAAATAAATATTTAAATTTTAAATTGATCAACAAAATTATTTTGAGCACTTAAAATATCCCATACTTTTTTCAATTTTACTATTATTTTATATAGGTACCTAGGTATCTACATCTTACAAGTTATTCAGTTACTATACATTATATGCCATTATAATTTCGCTCACAGGGTATACAGTATTCACTGTACATTATATACAGTATACAGTATACACTATACAGTTTATTTACATAACCAATTATGAATATTTTTTTTTGATGACTGTACCTACGTATTGATTGTTTAAATTTCAAACACATTTCCATAACAAAATCGACTAACTATATGCATCGAGGGGTTTTGGATGATATATACAAAACTTGACAATAATAATATATTATGGGGATATCATAGACAGAATATTTTATTATTTTTTTTAAAAATTATTTATGTAGGTATATCAACATTTGATAAAACATTTAAATTTATTTTGTAAAACGTATTCCGCGTATTAATGTTTTACATGTTTTACATGTTAGATTTTTTATAAATCAAAAATATCTTTAGATGTGCTTATTTATGTTTATATTTTATCTATATTTCAGGCGTTTATGGAGTGATCGAATAGGGGTGGGAGATGGAGTTCCTCCACGTGTAAACTATTTTTTATCCCTACTAATAATTTTCATTAGTCGTTACGTTATTCTTTACGAAATTGTGTTTAATAAGATATTTAATTTCAATTTGATGAATTATACAATTTATTATATTATGATATTGTTCAACAGATGTGAAATATAATTTAAAAAAGGTGAGCAAGTGGGTGTCACTCTGCTGTATTGTTAGGGTACAATTGGGCCATTGTAATGGATGGTGTTTAATTTAAATTCAATGATATAATATCATTGTATGAGAAAACGATTCTGAGCAAAAACGGTCAGTCAGCCTATGATATTACTATATAAGTATATAGTTTGATGATATTAATGTGGATAAAGTAATTTATATATAACTTATTTACGTTGAACCTTGTTTTAAATTTTCAATCCTTATCTATAATAATTGAAAATTTTATACATTAACTACAAAATAATAAATTAATAATTATTATTAAATTATAAATTTGATAAATTTTGTCGAAATTCGAACTTTAAATACTTATAAAAAAATTGTGCGTATGTATTTTTAATATTTTTCAACTACTTTTGTAATAATACATTAGGAGCCTTGTATTAAATTTTCACGCTTTTTTAATTTTTACCCAACAAATAAAATTTTATTGAAAAAAAATTTTAAAAATGAACACTGACAATGTCCGTAAACAGCTCAAAAAAACTCAAATTATTTTCAAAATTTTATCGTGTATAGAAAATGCTAATATAAACATTCAGTGAAATTTTCAAGTATCTACAGTCATTTGTTTTTTAATTACAACAAAATAAGAAAATCGTTACATGAAACATCAAATGAATATCAAATGCTGTAAAAATATGAATTTTAAACGCTCATAAAAATTTAATTGACTTTCATGTAGACATTTTTATTTGATAAAGGTAGACAAATTTATGAGGAACTTTGTATTACATTTTCAAATCTTAGATTTAAAAAGAAAAATTTTTACAAATTCTTAACTCAAAATAATTTGCTAATTTTCGTGATTTTTACATAATTTGTCAATTTTTAAACTTTAAATGATTATAAAAAAAAAATGTGGCTATATATTTTTAATTTTTTTCATCTGCCTTTGAAACAATATACTAGGAGCCTTCTATTAAATTTTCAAGCTTTTTTAACCAACAAATAAAATTTTATTGATATTTATAGAAAATAAAACTAAAAAAAATGGAAACTGAAAATGTCCGTAAACAGTTCAAAATATCTGGAAAATGTTATTGTGTATAGAAAATGCAAATATAAACATTCAGCGAAAATTTCATGTACCTACAGTCATTTGTTTTAGAGTTGCACCAAAAACCAAAATCTCGAAAACAGATTTTGCGTAAAACATAAATATAGATAAAGTTTTATTTTCTAAAATAAATTGATTTATGCATTCACACGTACAAATTAACAGTAAAAACACTTAAATATATACTTGTAATACGTGTTCTATCAAAAATGTTGAGTAAATTTGAATGAATATATTAGGTACCATGTTAATATATGTTTTAAAAAACAAACCGATTGTTAAGAACAAAATATGTATAAGTATATAAATTTATTTAACCACAAATATTATTTAAATTACAGGTTTTAAATTGTTAACCATACAAAGATTATTATATAAAATACATTATTCATGTTTACAATAACTTAACATGCTGTTGAGTTATATCAACCTAAATGTATGTAAATTAAATAAAATAAAAATTATAAAGGTTGTGCGATTTTCCTTTACTTTCAAATATTGTCGTAAAAGATTATTAATTATTCATCTATAGGTATTTAAAATATATAATAAGTACCCACCTAGTCGTAATAAAGGTTTGATATTCAACTTCAGCAATTTGTCTAGTGAGAAAGTGTATCTAAATCTAAATTACTAGTAGTTTTCAAAAGTATTGGGAAAAAACAAAAAAATTTGAGGAAAATCATTAATTTTTACGCTAAAGCAGTTTTCGACAAAATCTATTGTCTTAGTTTGTTGTAATTAAAAAACGAATAACCATAAATACTTGAAATTTTCACCGAATGTTTATATTAGCATTTTATATACACGGTTTAATTTGAAAATATTTTTATTCCTTTTGAGCTATAAATAATTTAAAATTTAGTTTTTTTCTATAAATATCATCAAACATTTTTTTGCTTGGACAAAAAGCTTGTAAATTTGATACAAGATTACAATAAACTAAAGAAATGAATACTGGCATAAATTATTATGATATTAATAATACTTAGGCACAATTTTTTTTTATATTTTTTATATTAATTTAACACATCAATTACAGTGACCTACAAGACACCTAATGTACATCAGAGTAGAGCAGAGCCACTTGCCAATAAATGGTAGGCTTTTGATTCAATTTTCTTATAGAATATCCATTTTTAAATTTGTACTTATACTAGGTACTATACTAACTTTAGAATACAAGAAGACTAAAATCAAGACTTTATTGAAAAAAAAAAAAAATAGAAATACCTAGTCTAATTGATACATTATATTATGAAAAGATGAAAGATTATATTACACTATAGTCATAACTATTTGATATATGGGTCAAAAATGGCATTTGAACGTGATTCAAATTCAGCAGCTGTAGAATGCGTTTATTAAAAATATTTTTTGAATGATAAAATGTAATTTCATCAATAGGAAAATATTGAAATAAATTAGAAAATAATACTTTAAAATTGAATTTTTAATTTCTATCATTCCATACAATAGATTACAGTTATTCTGGATGTAGTGAATTATTAATTTAATTTGCATCGTTACTTGTAAATATTATTACATACTACCTATTTTATTTATTAAAAGGGACGATGATGTAAATCACAAAATTACATCAAAAAATTGTGTTTACATACATAATACAAATTATAATTTTATTTAAAACTATCGTATATGCCAAAATTTAGTATAAGTTCTTTTTCATTTTGGTGAAATACTAAAATTATTTATTTTTTACTATAGATTCTGAATGTAAAACACATTTTGTATTTAATTTCGAAATTGTTGTAGACTGGAACTATTTGTAAATTGTTTTAAAAATAGATTAAATCATTTGAAGTTATTATATTTTATTTTAATTTTTTTATAATTTTTATTATATATTTAACTAAAATTGATAATATCCGATCTTTTAAATTATTTTAAATTAGAATTAATAGAATAATAATCAGATAAATCAGGGTAAAAGAGTTAATAAGCACATCAAAATGATTTAATAGTTATATTTTTATACAGGTACATAATGTTGCTTTCAAACATTGATATTTTATTAATAAACGCACAGGATCCTCTGCAGTACATTTTAGTATAACATATTAACTAAAGTCCCACATTTGTTAAAATTTATTTTCTTAGGATTTTTAATATCAATAACTGTTACTCCTATTTAGGCCAAAGTGCCAAACAAAAACTTAAAGTATTTTTTTATTTTATTTCAGCAAATACCGGAAGTGTCTCCCACTGGGTCGATTCACAACATTAGTACCATTATGTTTTATTCTTTTAGTCTCTGCACTTAAAGAAATTATTGAAGACTTTGTAAGTGTTTACTCATTATACCCATTGTAATCATTACTCCCACAACTATTGTTATTACTGATTTTTTTTTTATGTGTGTTTTATTAGAAAAGACATAGAGCAGATCGTGAAATCAACCATCGAAAAGTGGAAGTCTTAAATAACGGTATTTGGACGCCACAACGATGGGATCTCATAAACGTAGGTGACATTGTTAAAGTGCAAAATAATACGTTCTTCCCCGCCGATCTTCTAATACTTTCTTCCAGGTATGTTTCATAATGTTCATTATGTGTGTGAAATCAAACACATATTATAGTTCACTAGTTCGCTAGTTCTATGATTTTTGTATTATTTTTATTTCTAGCGAACCACAAAGTATGTGTTATATTGAAACAATGAATCTAGATGGCGAAACAAATCTCAAAATACGACAAGGTCTTCCAGAAACGTCACGTTATGTCGATGCAAATGATCTCATGCGCTTTAAAGGGGTAATTGAGTGTGAGCTTCCAAATCGGTTGATCTACGATTTTGCTGGCAGCTTAAAATTGGTAGATAGAGTGTGAGTATCACTTTATGTAGGTAGTGTAGTATTCAGCATTGTAATAATTATTATTTTCAGTCCATTGTCTTTGGGTCCCAACCATCTGCTGTTGCGAGGTGCCATGTTGCGTAACACCGCTTGGGTGTGTTGTGTAGTTATCTACACCGGTCACGAGACAAAACTCATGATGAACCAGACTTCAGCACCTCTAAAAAGGTCAACTGTAGACAAAATTGTTAACACGCAGATTATAATGCTTTTCTTGTTGCTGTGTACATTGTGTTTGATAAGCGCGTTTTGCAACATTATTTGGACCAAACAGAAAGGATCAAAAGACTGGTATTTACAAGTAGATGGTAAGTAATATAACTTACTCCCTGTTTTTGTAAAATTAAAAAAAAAATTTTCTGTATTTTTATTTTCAGATTTTGTTACATTCAAATTTGCATTTAATTTACTCACATTCTTTATACTATTTAACAATTTAATTCCTATTTCGTTGCAAGTGACTGTTGAGGTTGTACGCTTCATGCAAGTAAGTTATATCATGAATACTTAATGGTCATTTAGTAATTTATATTTATAATTGTTGTTTAGGCACTGTTTATCAATAACGACATTGAAATGTATCACCAAGAAAGTAATACACCTGCTATGGCACGAACTTCAAATTTAAATGAAGAATTGGGCATGGTAATTTGTTAAGCATTGTGAATGAACAAGATCAGTTATATTACTTATTTTTTTTAGGTTAAATATATTTTTTCTGATAAGACTGGTACGTTAACAAGAAACGTTATGGAATTTAAACATTGTTCAATAGCCGGAGTCCTTTACTTAGAAGGTTCACAAGATACCTTAATAAATGTATGTAAATGTTGTGTTTTTCATTTATGCTGTTTAAATTGCTTTAAAATTTAAAATTGGATTTGTCTTTTATACAGAATTCAAAAAACCATCCAACGCAAGATTATGTTTTAGAATTCTTAAGAATGATGTCTGTTTGTCATACGGTTATTCCGGAGAAGATTAAAGACTCAGATGAAATGTTATACCATGCATCATCTCCAGGTTTTTAAATTGCTTATGCTGTTTATTAATGTAGAGTCTTATTTACCTGTTTTTATTATCATTAGATGAACAAGCGTTGTTGAAAGGGTGTCAATTGTTTGGTTATGTATTCCATACCCGTACTCCTAGAGCGGTCACGGTTTCAGCATTGGGCATCAACGAGGAATATGAAGTTTTGACTGTCATAGAGTTTACCAGCGCTAGAAAGCGAATGTCCGTCATTGTGCGTGCGCCGGACAAAAAGATTTATCTCTATTGTAAAGTAAGTTTATGGATTACTTCAACAATAAGTAGTTGATTTTAAATATTTAAACAAAATTATTTTCAGGGTGCAGATACTGTTATTTTTGAACGGCTTTCAAGGGCGGGTGAAGAGTATAAAGAAATAACATTAAAGCATCTCGAAGAATTTGCAAATAATGGTTATCGTACATTGTGTTTTGCTTATGCCGAGATTTCGGAGCACACTTACTCTGTTTGGAATGAAGAATTTTTGAAAGCGGGTAATGTTCTCACAAATCGCGAGGGTGCTATTGATGAGGTGGCCAAATTAATTGAAGTAAATCTCATTCTGCTCGGGGCGACAGCCGTTGAAGACAAATTACAAGATCAAGTCAGTTCATAGCAATTTAAATGTTTCATAATTAGTGACTAATGAATATGTTTTGATAAAGGTACCAGAAACCATTGCAGCTCTGATTAAAGCGGATATCAATGTTTGGGTACTGACTGGAGATAAACAAGAAACTGCCATTAATATTGGATTCTCAACAAATCTGATTACACAAGGAACTCCTTTAATTATACTTAATGAACCTACATTGGATGTTAGTGTACTATTCAGTCAGTGTTAAACCATAATAATGTATTGTTGTTTTAATTTAAAGGAACTTAGAGAATCGTTACGGCAGCACATGAGTGAGCGGGGACCAGCTGTAGGGAAGCCTGATAATCCTTTAACGCTAGTAATTGATGGCCAGTCATTGAAACATGCTCTATCCCATGATCTAAAAATGGATTTCTTAGAACTATGTATGAGTTGCAAGTCTGTTATATGCTGCCGTGTATCACCTATGCAAAAAGCAGAAGTATGTTTTAAATTTTAATTCTACAAATGTCTCGTAAATTTTTATTTTATTTTATCTTGAAACAGGTTGTAGAATTAGTAACATTAAATACACATCAAGTGACATTAGCAATTGGTGATGGAGCAAATGATGTGGCAATGATCCAAAAAGCACATGTTGGTGTTGGTATATCGGGTGTTGAAGGATTACAGGCTGCTTGCGCATCTGATTATTCTATAGCCCAAGTATGCATTATAGTAGCTATAATTATATTTTGTCTTACATTTTTATATTATAATTTTAACAATGACATTAACAATTCATAGTTTAAGTTCCTGTTGAAATTATTGTTTGTCCACGGTGCTTGGAATTATAATAGAATGTCTAAGTTGATTTTGTATAGTTTCTACAAAAATATTTGCTTGTACATCATTGAACTGTGGTTTGCAATTTATTCTGGTTGGTCCGGTCAAATCATTTTTGAAAGGTGGACAATTGGACTATATAATGTTGTGAGTGTTTTTAAAATTTAAAGTGTAATTGAAAATGTTTATTTCAAATTTCTTATTTAATTTTGTTCATAGCTATTTACTGCTGCTCCGCCCTTGGTAATCGGTATATTTGACATTGTGTGCACTGCAAACACAAGGCTCAAGTTTCCTCAGCTCTATTCACAGACTTTAGACACATTTAACGTACGGATATTTTGGATATGGGTGTTTAACGCTATACTTCACTCGTTTCTGTTATTCTGGATTTGTATGTTTGCATTGAAACATGAAGTTGTCTGGTCTAATGGAAAAGAAGGCGGTTACTTACTCATGGGAAATTTTATATACACAGTAAATTAAATTTCATTATTCCTGCAATACAGTAAAATGTACATTAAACATTGCATATTTTGTATTTTAGTATGTTGTCATTGTTGTGTGTCTCAAAGCTGGCCTACACATACAGTCCTGGTCTTATATTGTACATACAGCTATATGGGGTTCAATTGCTGCATGGTTTGTGTTTCTGGTCATCTACAGGTAAGTGTTGAAATATAGTTGATTATTGAAAAAAAAAAATATTATTAATTGTAATAATAAATTGTTATTGTCACTAATATTCTATATTATAAGCAAATTATATTATTTTATATTAGTGTGAATTAAGATTTAAGGTAACTGTAGTTATTACACGAAAGGTGGTAATTTAGGCCTAATTGTTTAACAAAATTTTCGTACTCTGATTTAATGGATTTAATGGATATTTTTAATATTCTAAAAACAGTTTTAATACAACTCTTAAATTGTAAAAATACCATTTTAATTATAATACTATTTTATATTTTTGTAGAAAAATATTTTTATTATAGTTGTATAAATGTATAATATATTACACGTCTACACAGTACACATCTAACTGCAGTCCCCTTAATTATATTAAAATTAAAAAGTGTTTATTACTTAAATATTTGAAATGTCATGTAGTATTTTGATTTTTAAATATGAATTCGCGTAGTTAATGTGAGGAAATACAAATATTATTTATAGTATCTTGATAATAATCGATTTTTGATATATTTTTCCAATACAATTATGTAAATTATATTATGTTAAATTACTTAAATTTCTATGATTAATACTTAGATTTTTTACCTTTATTTCAGTCACGTATGGCAGTTATTCCCTATTGGTTCTGTGTTTACTGGCATGGATGTCATGGTATTCACATCACCAATTTTCTGGATTTTGATGCTGTTTTCAGTAACTGTTGTCATGGGATTAGATTTAGCGGCTTTATCGTTAGTAAACTTAGTTTAAAATATGGCATTATACCCAATGTATACTTTGTTTTTCAACCATTATTTTATTTTCAGAATTCAAACAACTACTAAAAAAACTTTGGTTCAAACATTAAGGGAAAACGAATTACGAAAACCAGAAACAAACAATGTTGTTAATCCGAGACATAGGTTTGTGTAAAATGTTATGGTACAAAAATTTTTCGTGTTTTCGAAATAACCTTTGATGTACATTTTTATTAGATGAATAAATTTTTATACCGTGTAAAAAGTGTCATTATTAATTAGTTAGTATTACATATTATTCAGGAATATTTGATGATAATGATTTTGTAGTGGATATATTGTGTTGTTGAACTATTGTATACAAGTTAAAATGTAAAATGATATTGGTTGAATGGTATCTTGTATACAATTTTAAATGTTATATTATATCGGTTGAATGATATCTATAAAACCTATGGTGACATGCAATATCATTTATTTTCTGTTGCACATAATATAATATGTAAATTATTCATTTGTTGTGTAAATGTTCTTAAGTGTAGTCACGTATGTTAATATGTGTGCACGTTATTTATTTATTGTTTCTAGAACAAACGAAAAGGCACGTCTCCTTGAGAACGTAAAAAATGTTTTCAATTTCAAATCTCGATTACATTCGACTACAGAAGTTGAAATGAACCGTAAGTGACAAAATACTGGGTGTTGTGACTTATTGTTTTTACGTTAGTTGGTTTCTGCACGCAGTTTTGTTTGTTCGATGATCCGGTTTGATCAATATCTAGTGGTGGTCGTTTATTGGTTAATTAATATTATTTTTTAGATGGTTTTGCTTTTTCACAAGAAGAAGGAGGCGCTGTCAGTCAGTCAGATATGATACGCGTGTACAACACGTGTTCGCCAACTCCAGAAGTCGTATAAATGCGTGTGAACTGCCGCTAAACCACTGTTAGTAATAACTAATAATAATCTTAAAAATATAATACCATGTGTCGAGCACTTAGTTTTAAAATCTGTTAGCTGGACACACATATTATTTTTATTGTTAATTTCATTGCTGTCGCTATAACTTTTTGTTTTGATGTTTACTATTATTATTTTTATTATTATTATCATCTCATCATCATCATGAAAATTTTGTTTGGACATTGTGCTCACCGTAATAATGTTATTTTTAATTTGTACATCAAAATATCTGGTGCAAGTCTCATGGATCAATACTCCTTGACATTTGTTTACAGTTATTTATCGACTATTCAGTATTTACTGAATAAATTGAAAACAAAAATGGCTATATACTACACTTGATACAGATATCAAAATTAACTGCTAATTTATATGAGAAGAATTAAAAATCTTATAGCCTATACAGTCAAAGGTATTCAAACTGGGCGCCGTGGCTCCCTGGGGCGTTGCAAGGGTTGTCAAAAGAGAGCCACGTCAAAGCACCAGAAACTATAATTAATGTAGCTCATATATAATATTAATATAAAATAATATTATTTATAATCATTAAAGCGGTTATAGAAACAATAACGAAACACGTCACACGACCATTTTAATTATTATTTCTAGTACTAAAGTCACTGGTATTATCATCCATATTGTCCATATTATATGCATTTTTTCAAAATAATTTGGGAGCCGTCAAAATATTGTGAACACTCAAAGAAGCAATGGGATGAAAAAGTTTGAATGCCTTTGCTATAGGTACAAATACTAGAAGTAGTTAATTAATAGTGTCCATCGACCATATTTTGACAAATAAATTGCATAATAATATATTTTATTCATATTTATTTTTCAATGTTTGTTTGCTCATCATCAATCATGAATATATGGGGAAAAGGATCATATTATATTTCGATGGAATTTTATTTTTATCTAGTGTAGTATCTACCCAGAAGTTTAAGGTTAAAATATTAACGCTCATAGAAGACCTAATTACTAGTTGTAACTAAGTTACCTAGTTACTAAGTTTTTTTCTGTAGGTACAATGTACAATGTACATGGCAAATACAGTACCTAAATTGTAGATTGTAGATCTATTATATTAAGTGGACTGCACACTTTTTCATATAAGTACCTATCTCTAGAAAATATTTAAAGATTTTTATTAGAGTGGATTTCAAAACTCAAGTGTAAACTATCGTAGAAAATCTTAGTTTTTTTTTTTTTTTCTAAAAAAGTCTAGTCAAACAGTAATTAAGTTGAAATTACATATTATAGCGTACAATAGATTTAAGTAAATCACATAAATTAATGTTTACCTTATTTCTTAAATTTTTTTTTTTGTGATATTTTGCATAGCAATAGTTTAAGCTTGAGGCTTGACAATGACTAATGTGTACAGATGTGCGGTCCATGATATAATAGGTTTTTGAGCATCATAATATTATATTATTATCACCATTCATGTATAATATATTAATATAATATGTATTAAACAAGACAGCTCAACCTTGTCCAATAATTGCCCATACAGTTGATATTGTTTTTATGCCCCATAGCTGCTTCCAAAAATATTAAAATATCTCACATTTGCTAAAAATGTAATACACACAACACTTTTTAAGTTAACGCAAAAATTGTTCCGTTTTCAGTGGCTGAGCTTATTCTTGAATTCTTCTAGTATTTTCTACAGTTGTGTCTATGTACTTCTGTAGGGTGACCAGCCACCAGGTTATCGGGACAAATATTTTTGTTTCTATTAAAAAAACAGATTTTTCTCTGGTCACACTTCTGTTGATTATAATATTATATTCGTAATTAATTATTGTCAGTTTCGATTTGATTTAATCATCATTATTATTATTATTATTGTTTTCGATAAATTCGTCGACCTTTAAAACCACAGGCAGCCTGAAATGAATCGTACAAAACTTGCTAATCGACACTCGACCCCGTACTAGAGTAGTACTGTAGTAGTAGAGTTGTTGTCGAACATGGAACCATATTATTATCAACTCCGACTTCTGAGAGCTCGATTCGGTCTGCTAATCGTAATTTTCTCGCGGCTTGGAAGAGCGCACAATCTATCATCGTAAATTCGGAAACCTTGCCTCAGTGTAGTCGCCAAGCATTTCTATGACCCACAGACGCGAGCTCGTCACTTATCCCTTCTATAATGAGACTTGTCGATAATAATATTTTTATACTTATCTATAACTATAATATGTTTATACCTAATTTGTTACACCTATTATTGTGCGTTTCCCGTATCCTATCGCGCACGTGTGTGTACAATACTTAGACTCGTACTTTCGTACCCACTAATTTATACTAAAAAAATAATGTTAAAATAATATGTTAATGTAAAATATATACTGCCTACACATTTTATAATATAGGTAGGTATGTGTACAAATCTCTGGATTTCACATCGTACATAGAACGCCGCATGTCCTATAATATAATACACGGATGTTACTCGATGGCTCAGTTATGCATTTTATACATTTTAAACTATATAATCGTACTGAAGTCCGTTTTTCGTTTTGCATCGCTGATATTGTCCTTAACCCTCTGTAACTGTACCATGCAAGTATCAAACAGGTAAACAGTACTTACCTAAATATTGCAGACAGAGAGCGCTCTTCGACACGAATGTTAACGTGTTATGTAATTAAGACCTTGGTTAGAAACGTTACAGAAAATTGTGCTTCACCATTTCACAACGGACCTAGTTATATTGTATTTCAAATGTTCACATCAACGCCAAATTTCTTTTGTTCGGTTGAGTGGATTATAGTGGGACATGCGCGTTTCGTACAGTGCAGCTGTACATTACCTACCTAATAATATATTGTATTTTACACCTGTTGAATTAAGGAGGTAAACGATGACTTATAGGGCGCGTTCTTTATTTTTTTATTGTTTGTTTATTTTTAAACGTTAAATCAGTTAAGCGATTACCTAATTATATATATTTATATACAAGGATATTATCATATGATTCAGTACCTATATGTTAATAAATGTGTATTTATAAATTGTTAAACAACAATGTGATAACTACTTTCACTAAACTGATCTGCGGAACCGTTAACGATTTAGTATGAAACACGAGTTTTATTTTCATCACAACTGTTCATTGTATATTGTCATGTGTATATCTCGTGTTGTCTGAAAGATCAGGGCAATTTTATAGTTTTTTACAGCTATATTACCTATACATATAATATATATTTTTATTTTAATATTATAAAATATATTTACTTTATACAGTAGTACCTAACATAATAATATTTATACAAAATGCTGTTTTTAGATAAATATAATTGTCAATTGTCAAGTTGTGTTAAATTTGTCACAGTCTGTTAATTTTTCGCCCGTGTCGTGTCAATAATATATTAATATTATGCTATATCATCGCTAACTCCCCAAAAAGTTTTTAAAGAAAACTGTTTAACTGTAAAACCGTCATACTGGTAAACTTGGATAAAAAAACAGATTTTATTTGTCATGCCTTAATTGCGTGTTATAATATTTATACAAATATTCTCTCAAAGTCACATCATAATAAAATTAGGTATGTAATTCAGTTAGATTCTTTAATTCAACCAGTTCAAGTATAGTATATACTCCGGCCCAGGAGAGAGTACTTCTCGTTCGCGCATCCAAATGAATTAGCTCCGCGGTGTCGGCCCGAATTCGCCGCCCAAAGTTCCCCCACTCACTGCGAGCGACTGGCGGCTAATACCACAGCTGCCGCCGCCGAGCGGCAACAGGTTGTTTGTATACATCGGCTCAAGTAACACATAACGAAAATAATAACACCTGGCGACTGGCGCACCTAATATGTATACAATAATAATACAAATAATATGTATGTAATATCAATTTTTTTATCTATGTATACCAACAAAAATGATCAATTGTACATAAGATAATACACTTTGTAATGATAATTTAGTAAAAAAAAATTCATGAATAAAATTATATACAAAAAAAATTAAATAATAGCGAAAAAAATCAAAATAATTAAAATACAAATAAATTAATCAGAGTCATAATCTGAAGAACTTGACGTATCACCAGTTCCTATCGATAGAACATGACGTGCTCCTTCTTCTGGTAGATTGTCTATTAATTCGTCAGTTGTATGCTCGATGTTCCAAAACTTTTCTTCTTCCTTTATCACATGTCCAACAAAATTGGTCCACATTTCCGGGGTGACGTGGTCCACGCCTTTTTTCAGCAACTCCTGTACGTCCTTTAATTTGAAGGTGTTGTTATGAGTCCGAACATAACTTTTTACCGACGACCACGCGAGCTCGATGGGATTTAGCTCGCAGTGATATGGTGGTAATCGCAGTATGAGTTTGTTATTTTGTTTTGCGTACTCATCAATTACATATTGGTCGTACTGTTTTTTTATTTTTCGGACTTTATTCATTAAATCTACTTTTACAGTTGGATGTTTAACGACCTTGCCTTTGCTTTCAAGCCAATCTATAATTTCTTGTTTCTTCCAAGACATGACCGGTATTTTGTGCTTCTTCACGGAATTGTATGAGGCGTTGTCCATTACAATGACGGCGTTATCCTTCAGCAACGGCAGGGTTTTAACAAACCATTCAAAAAATGTATCGCCGTTCATTTCATCGTGGTAGTCAGACGAATTGGTTTTAGATTCAAAACACAAAAGGCCCCCCGGGACAAAACCATCTGTCGATCCGATATGCAGTACGATGAGACGCTTACCTTTCCCGGAGGGTTGCTTTTGTCCTGTGGTGAGGCCATTGATGAATGCATCTCGTGATGACTTGACCGTGGTATCGAGCCATGCCCTGTTATGCGTCTCGCCTGCGTTGACCCACGTCTCGTCTAAGTAATATATTGGCCTATTCTGTGATCTGTAATGCCTTATTTTATCTAAATAACGTCGGCGCCAAGTTATTAAATCTTCTCTTTCGAGAAGAGCACTGTTCCGATTTTTTTTTACATATTCGAATTGCAAATCTTTTAATATTCGTTGGAAAGACGAACGACTAAGGCTTGGTAATGAATCATCTTCATTAATGGCAACTAACATTTTTGGAATAGTGGGTACCTCACGGTTCCTCCAAAAATTGTGAATTTTTTGTCGTATGGCATTTTTATCAAATTCGTCAACTTTTTCAATAACTGTAGGTCTCACTTTTTTTTTGTTGGGCGATGTCACTGTACCTTCATTTCTGTACTCGGCCAATGTGTTTTGTACCGTACGTTGCCCAATACCGGTAGTTTTTGAGATGTCTACGATCATTTGTCTGAAAGACAATTTGCTCATCTCTGGATTTTCCAGCTGTTGTTTGAGTTTGTCTTTATTAATTATGATTTTCTTTTGACCAGTGCCAATAAACTATAAAAAAAACAATATATTTAAAAATTAAAAATTTGCAATAGAAATAATATATAAGTATGCAAACACTTACTTTTCCACATGGATTTTTTTTAACAGGAGAAATATCTACGACGTCCATGTTATATTCTGTAGTTAGGTATAAAAAAAATAATACTGTTTAACTACGCAAAAACTGGAAAAAAACTGTGTAGGTATTACGCAAAAACGCAAATTTTGTGTATGTATGCAAACACGTAAAATAACGGTAACACTATAGTACGCGCTGTATACAACCACTGTCACCGTTTCATGGTCGGCGGCGGCGACGGTGGCGGCGGCTAGAGTTGGCGGCGGCCAGCGTACGGGAAGGTTTTGTGGTGGGAATGCGCGAAAACAGACATGTTTGAGCCGCCGCCCAGAAGTACTCTCTCCTGGGCCGGAGTAGTATAGGTACCTTAGTACTTAGTTGTACCTACGTGTATTATAGGTAATTGTATTGTAACAGTTTATCTATATGACTATATATAGTAGATACATAGGAGGAGACTGGGGAATTTTGAAGTAAGTTTTTTTTTACTTTGATGAACTCCAACTCCCCCTCTCTCTATTATTAAATTCTTTCTTACTTCACAGTAGGTACACAGAGTGAAGTATCGTATTTTATCTTTTATGTAATATAATTTTATAACTGTATAATCGGTCACTGACTATAAAATCTTGTGTAAATTTGGGCAGTCACAAAAATGAAATATAAACAAAATATTATGAAAGGTGTATTTAATAACTTTGATATATCCGCATTCACAGCTACGTCGTGTGTCGTGTCGAGCGAGGGCTTGGTTATTATATGGTTACGACTGGTAACCAATATGGTTTAAAAGTTGAGCAGTAGTCAATTCTTGGTATACTCGGTTACACCTTGCAGGTTATTACACGACACCAAAAAAGTAATATCCAATCACAATACGATTTGATCGACACGACACGACACGACACACGACGCAGCTGTGAATCCGGGTTATTATAGAACTAATTATTGAGACCTAGGTTTCTTGTAACTAGGTAAGATAACCTATAATTTATTATTTGTTTCTGTAATTTCTAATTAAACCTTAAAACTGCTTGTAACCACAACAAGTTTGACGGTACTGTAATAAAAAAGTAATAATATTACATAGATAGTAAAAAATATCCGTTCATTGTAATGTAAACAAAATTATAATAATATGTATACACAGCTAGTGGTATCGTGGCATAACGAACTTACAACTTGTTGTAGAATGGTACCTTTCTAATTATACCTACCTAGAAGATAGTAGGTACCTATTCATTAAGTTTCTACTATAATAATCCATAATTGTATTCAATTAGACCTGTAATTATTGTACAACGAACTCGAAGGAATAACCCTGTTATTACAAATTACGATGCCGTAATTAATATTAAAATTTATTTTAAATGAAAATGTTTTTATTCGAATATCTGCAGGTATCTACAGTAGGTATAAGTATGATTATGTGATTTTTATGTAGGTATTTTATATATTTATAAGAGCTAACGTGTCATTAAATATCTAAAGTTTTAATCACGTTTTAAATGTATAATATAAAGCTTTAGATTGTTCCCGTTTGTTTTCTATTTCTGATTTGGGTCGATGCAGGTCTTTGTAAGTAGATGCACAGGTGGGACCTGTATCGTATATTAGGTATAGGTACTTTATAGCCACGTAGGCAACGTAGACGACATTTTCAAGTTAAATCGTGCGGTTTATAATAAAATAAATCGAAACAAATATTTTGTTACCATATTTTATGTCTACAGAGTAACCTAACCAGTATAGGAATAATAAGACATAAGGTGTACTAACAAAATACACTTTTTAAGTCAAACTTTGTTACGTAAATTGATCATAATCGAATCTAGACAGCGATTGATTAATATTGATGCATTTTCTTTTTTTGGTGTTTATGAACTGTATAAGTAAATCACCATAATATTGTATAGCTAATGTATCTATATTCTATACCTATATAAATCAATAGATGACAATCATAAAAAACAGCAAGTCAACTAAAGATAAGTATTATTTTTTTTTTACGTTCCTATCTAATACATAATAAAATAGTACATATAGATTCATAAAATAAGTTAGGTAGGTACCAAAGTTTAATATTATTATTTGTATTACATTCTAAATTAATTAATTTCCAAAATAATTAATATATATTCATTTAGGAGTACTGTTGGCTTATTATGTTATTTTTTAAACCCAGCAAAATAATATGCTTATAAGCAATGCTGGGCCCAAGCCCGGATTGAGGGGGGGCATGGCCCCCGGGCCTTGATAGTTAGAATTTATTTAGGGGCTTCAGATTTGTCTATTACTTTTTTCGTTATATGCTATAACACTGCATAAATCACCTAAAAAATAATCAATGATTATGTAGCGGTGGAAAAAGCTTGTAAATTATAATTTATAAATAAATTGATACAATATTCAACATTTATTGCTATGTTCCTAATAGCTATATATTCATTATAACAGGTGCCTAATATTAAATAATATTTATATATTATACATTATTTTTTTTTCGTACAGGGGCCTCATTTAAAACTTTAGCCCCTGGGCCTCAAAATGTCTTAATCCAGGCTTGGCTGGGCCAGTAAGCTATAGTAAATAAAATTATAGAGATATCATAGATATTACATAGTAGATAGATAAGTATAAACACTATAAACTATCTTTTCATAGTAGGTAAAATAATGATAATCATCACAGATAATCTTATGTACAATAAACAAATGTATAATTATTGTAAATATCTGTGATAGTCGTCAGGTATACATGTTGATTGCAACAGTGCAAGCCGTCTAAGTTAGAGACATTTCATACTACACTGTTGTACGATATGTATTCACTCGCGATAATACCGACTGCTTTTATTAAAAAATCTCCTAGGAGGATGAAAGTTTTAGATTGGGCATAATAATACCTAATGTTAAAAATACTTACCTTATATAATTTATTAAGTTGTTGACTGTTTTCAATATATTTTTATAAATAAAAAGTTGTTAAATATTTTATTAATTTCAGCAGGATGTATTTAGTATTATATATGTGCTCATATTATAACAAATAGGTATACGAACTATAATATCTATTTTTTTTATCTCCGTCTTTCAAACATACAACATGGCAAATTTTACTTTCGCAAGAATACATTTTACTCCATAAATTCTAAAATTGGAGTGAATTGACCTGTTATAAAATTTAAAGGTAAGATTATATAGGGCATCTTGGAGGCTTTTATTTATAATTTTATGAAGAAGCAAGTTATGACCTTTTTAAAACTACATTTTAAAATGAACATAATATAAGCTACTTAAAAATAATAAGATAATAATAATAATTTTCGATAATAATTTAAAAATTACATTTTATCATTTTATTCACTTTAATTTTTAAAATATTATAGTAAAATTGATTATTGTTAACGTAAAATTGTCTGTATTGTACATTTTTGAGATATGAGGGTTTGGTATCCTATTAAAATGACACATGACAGTCAGTTCGACAATCGATAGTCACCATTATCACGAACGAACTCAAATATAGGTATCTACAAATGTACAGTACCTAATTATTATTAACAGCCATCTTCCGTCCTTCCGATTGACCAACAGTAAAGTACCTATTATAATAATAATAAAATATATTAACAACTATTTTCGATTTGTAAAACAAACTGTATTTTTAATTTTTATTCATAACAACCTCTTGTATGAGTGCTCAAATCCCCAGCTAAGGAAAACTTATCTATATAAGGAATAGAAATTCTTCCCCGGATAACTTATATCGCATTAAGGTTCCCCGGACACGTATATAGGTTAACTTTTAACCTATAACTCAAATTTGTTTTTTTTATTTAGCTCATTGAAATATTGTTACTGGGGTTATGAGTTAAAATAAATTGTAAACAAAAAAATATCAGCATCTACGTTTTTTTTTTTTTTATTTAAAATATCAATTTGAATACCTGATCAGACAAGTTCGCCAAAATTCATCATCATCATGAGTCGAAAACGATTAGTTTATGCGGTCATTACTGGTATGATTATAATAAGACAATCGAATAAGTTTCGTATACCTACGTTTTCCCAAAAACGCTAAACAATAATGTAGATATGTAAGTCTCGAAAGTCGTAGAGATAGTCAAGTAAATGAATTCATAATTTCCTGAACAAATTAAATTTATTTATTTTTTATAGTATCTAAGTATAAAAGTTTTACATCATAATCTTTTGTTCAATTGATTAAAGCGATTTTTAAATGCTTTTTTTGATTTTTATGTGCATACATCATTAGTTTGTGCCATAGACCCAGTTCCACTAACTAATCCAATCTGCTAATTGAATGTACTGTAAATTGGCAATAAGTAGGTACCTACGCACTAAAAATCTTGTAATATGCAAAAATCTATAGCAATAAAAATGAAAAATAATTATTATTTAAATAAAACAACACAATCAACGAATACATAATTATAAAAACTGTTTTAAATAAATATCTATTTAAAATTAAAATATAAAAATTATAAAAATACAATAGGTGCCTACCCGGAAATATATTTTATAAGCAAACAATAAAATGTTAGATCTAATCTTCGATGATAAACTCAAAAGTAGGTAAAAACTACAAAAATATGCTTAAATCAAAATACTTGAAAAAAATGATCAGTTTGTAACCCAGAGTATGCAAGAACATGCAAACTAAAATTCAGTATATCACATGAACTAGCAGCAATGTATAAACTCATGAAAATAATTGTACCTACAAAGTAGCGTAAAGACATGGAAACATTTCACAGCTCTAAATCCAATAACTATGATAAGTATCTATGTAGCACCATTTGGTAGGCACTAATAATAAAATATATTAAATACCATCAATATGAGAATGACCAATGTGAAAGGACTATGTTTTAATTTTCGTGTATAATATTATTTATAACAGTGTCAGTGAGCGAGGTCTTGATGGGCCTGTGGGCCGGGTGGCCATCGTGGGCGCTGACGAAGGGGACTGAAGCCGACACGCCGGCTGAGTGGCTGAGCCGGCAAGACCACTCTTGGGCCGTAGCGTCGTTTGACCTGGCCAACCTGGTGAGTGCTTGGCCGGCCAGTTTGCTGGCCGAATACGCCGGCCGAAAGGGGTGTCTGTTGGCCGTGGGAGTGGCCCTGGTCGCGTCATTCGGGGTTCTGTTCGCGCCTAGCCGGTGGGCCGTATTTGCGGCTCGGTCGTTGGCTGGCTTCTGCAAGGCTGTGTTGTACGCCTCCGTGCCCGGCTTTATGGCTGAAATATCAGCCGACCAGGCGCGCGGCCGGCTCAACGTGATCGTGGTCTTGTCCGACTCGCTAGGCATGCTTGCCGCCCTATCCTTAGGGCCGCGAGTCCCGTATGTAATTATGAACGGTTTTTCGATGGTCATCGGGCTGGCGTTCCTAGCGGCTGTCATTCGCGTGCCTGAGACGCCGCATTACCTATTGTCCAAGAGTCGAATGGACGACGCGAGGACAGCGCTCCGTTGGTACCGACCGCGGTCCACGTCCACCGACAACAACCGCCGTCTCAACCAGATAATGTTGGCCGTGCAGGATGACATGCGCGATCCCGGTACGTATCGTGAGCTGTTTACTGATGATGGCAACCGGGCCGCAGTACTGCTGGTGGTCGGAGCGTGTTTTGCACAGCGCGCTGGTGGCGTCGGCTGCGTGTTGGCCTACTCGACCACCACGATGCCCACACACGGTCCCGTCCGGCCTGAAAACGTGGCTATCGTGTTTGCTGTTGTCCGGTTGGCGTGCTCCGTGGTCGCGGTTCCACTCATTGACCTTTACGGCCGTCGGCCACTGACCCTTGGCTCACATCTGGCCTTGGCCGCCATAACGGCCGCGTATGCCCTCTGCCTGCTGTACATCGATGACCGGCCCGATAACTGGGGCCCGTCAGCGTGCGTCATCCTATTCTCGATGGCCTATTCGATGGGCGCCGGTATCGTGCCTGGCGCGCTAGTCGGTGAGATGTTCCCGAACAACGTCAAGTCGCACGCCGTCACCGTGGTGTCCCTCGTCTCATCGCTGGGCTCGTTCATCATCAACAAAGCGTACCTGCCCATCAGCGACGCGTTCGGAGTGCACATCATGTTCTTCGTGTTCTGCATTGTCAACGCCGCGTGGGCCATCCTCGCATACCTGTTCCTGTTTGAGACCAAAGGCATGTCGCTGTCCGCCATCCAAGATCACCTCGACGACTACAACAGTTCTTCGTCATCTGAAAACGAAGACAAGAGCAAACTGCCCGGCCCCGGTGCACGTTCGTGACGCGTCCTGTCCGCCGTAAGCTATTTATTTGTTCACCCCAAATTCGCACCGGACATCACATCAGTCGCGAACCCTCATCCACCCCTTACAACCATAATCCCCGTGAACGTTGTCTGTGAGCAGCTCGTGTCGCATTTGCGTGCCGGGCCATCTGAAACACGTCATCGTGTCACTCGTTAAATTGAACTCCTACATGTTTCTTGCTAAATCAATTTAGTACCTACTCAAAATCAAAGACAAAGTCCGAAAATAGTATTTGTAGCCATACGTTTCTGTACTTGTATAATCTTGTACCTTTTCGACTCATATAGAATGAAATCACTACCAATCGTAGTATTCAATGAATTTTCACTCAAAAAAAATGTATAGGCTATACACTATTGATCATTTCTCGAGGATAAATAATCTAAATAACCAAGAAATGATCTCACCAAGTCACTCGATGAGTTAATTTAAAACACAATGTTCTTTTCGTTGTTTGATAAATATCTTTTGAGGTTATTCTTTCGAAAATAACGTACTCTATACAAAAATTGCATAATATTATATACAACTATTTATATCTTTATATTGGTTATGTTATGAAATACTTATACTTAGACAGTTAGATGAGCATGTATTTTTCTTTAAAACATAATATATTTTTATATTTTATGATAAATAATTCTTAAATAACATCGTTAAATTAATATATTGATAATAAGATTTATTTTTATTCTTATTGTCTGCTATAATATAATATTAATATGTAACTATTCGTTTTAATAATTGTTGGTAGGTATTGGTCAGTATCGGCCTGGCACACCAAAGGCCCATGGATCAATTTTTTAAGAAGCCCTATAAATCATAATAAAATACAAAGGCCCAAAAAACTTTATTTAAGATGTTCACTTCCATTTTTTCTTTTAAAAATACATTTATTAAAATTCTAATTTTTAGAATTTTTAAGTATACCTAAAGATCATATTTTCAAATTTCTGATATTTTTTTTACTGCTTAAGGAGTGTTCTGTGGCTATAAAACTTCTATTTTTCAAATGATAACTCCTTTTTTACTTTAAATGTTTATACTAAAGATAATCCTTAAATGGTAGAAAAAGTCTCAAGTATTCGAAAATCTTTATGTGTATTTAAAAACTCCAAAAATCAGAATTTGAATATAATATATTAATATGTATAATAATAATAGTGATAATAGCATAATAATAGATGCTTAAAAAATCACTCTGTATGATATTAACGTAAAGCCTGACAAGGGGAATAATGATTCATTTGTTTAATATTCAACTATTGACCAATTTGAAACTACAAAATACTAAATAGTAAATAATAATTATTAATTAGGTACACAGAAATGAAATTACGAAAACCAAAATTATATTTCTATAGAATTTTAACTTTGATGACAAAATTCAAGTTATATGGCATAAACATAATATAATTTAGTAAACATTCAAAAGTATGCAATATTTGCATGATTGCTGATTTCAATAGTGAGGCCGCTACAGGGTCGGCCAGCAGTGCCCTTGTGGCCTATTTGAGCCCATTGTTTTTGAGAACAGAGTTTAGTTAGATTTTAGCTGCAGTCGCATAAATAATTCTAAAAAACCTCTTCCTACTTGTTATTTGACACTTGTACTATTATGGCCTGCTCACACTATGTTATGGGTAAGCATCTGGGCCCTGTAAAGAAAAATTCAGTCTAAAAATTACGTACTCTATAGTCCCTACTCCATACATAGACCAGGAACACGTCAAGCAGATAAAACAAATTATGAGACCCTAAAAAAACGGAGGGACCCTGGGGCCAAGGTTAGGGCGACACTATAGTACCAGCTATATGATAAGGATTATTACCTCAATATTTATTTTGAATTTTTAGTTAGTACTTATAGTCACTATTTGATTTAAATATTTAAGTTAAAAACAAACATTGGACTGAATATGTCAATATGTCTTGTCTCAATTATAATAACGTTTTGAAACAAACTTTAATTTAGTTGCATTCATAATTTGTATTTAATTAATTTTATCATATTTATACCATGTTTAATGGTTTCTAATACACAAATAAAAAAAATATACGGAACTACTTACAGGTACCTATGATATTTGTATGTATTACCATTAACTATAATTATAAATAACTAACCTAACCTAACCCACATACAAGGCAATTTCTTATACTAGTATGTCTTTGAAGCGGCCTATGCAAAGAAATGTAAAGAGTTTTACAGATAGAATATTGTTAGTAATCCAGATGTTTTATTCAACGTTATAATTTAAAATCCTAATGTCCATCGTATACAAAAACAAAACTGTATAATCACATTTAAATAGTTTTGTATATTATAAAACACATAACGGGGATATGCGTGTTTGACAGCCAGTATAGTTATTTGGCAGATGGCACTTGTCAATTTTTTATAGGTAAATTAAAAATTGTTGTTCACTTTTATAATTTTAATAATAATTTAATATAATATATATCGGGATATATAACCATATTATATAATATTATATAGGCAAGAATCTAGTATTATTTATTGTAGTGAGGAGGGGGGGAGAGGTTAACATTTTATAATACTTATATCAAAAACTAATTTGTTTTGCTTGTAAAAACACATACCTAGTTACATAAGTCCATAAAAAAATAATATAACAAAAATACTAAGTTTTAGATTCTGAGCGGAGCGAGGAAGCTATTGTTTTTACAATTGTGTTTATTATTTTTTTATTATTCTTTTTATATCCTGTATACAAACATTATACATTATTTCGTATACATTGTATGGGTACCTACCTACTATACAAATACAATGATTTATATCTACTTTCCCAAGTGGTTATTTTTCACGCAAAATGATTTTCACAAACAATATCTATTGATGTGTGGTATACCTACCTACTCTTCAAGTTAAAAACATTATCTTGTGATTCTATAGCCTCTAGATTCTTTGGTTTTTTTTACAATATTTCAATTTTTAAGCAAACACAGATAAATATGTAGATAGGTATTAGGTACCTACTTAACTTTAAGTTTGATAAATGATAATAGGCAATACACTCTAATATTAAAGCTAACAAAAGAAGAATGGGTTGCTTTGATCGCAAATTTGCTATGTTGCACGTGGGCCAGACTTGTTTAGAAAGAGAAAACAAATTATAGTGCGTTGACATCATCTTAAATATTATTCTGACATTTAAACTATTGTAAATTATCATACAAGTACTTTTGTTAATATATATAATATATGATACACTTGCTAAAACACTGATATTACACCTGTCTCCTATATAGTACCTATCATAATTGAAAAAATACATAATTTGTGATAGGCAGTCGTTACTCGTTTGTGACTTGTCTATTGTACATTTGTAGTTTTTACCTATATATTCTGTAAATTCTACACACGTATAATATTTCGATTATATAAACATATTTTATACTAAAAATAACATTGTCGGTGTTGGCCGTCGGGCACTATATAGCCATACTCGCTGCCACAGCGTGTAAGTGACGCAGACCACTGAAAGGCGACAATGTAGGTAACTCCGTCTTAAAATACTCGGAGTAGGCGTAAAAAACGAAGGCTAGTTTTCTCTAAATATAAAAAAACATTACATGTTTACAGTGTATAAATGTGTTATGAGTGTACGGTTTTTACAATATGTGTATTGTGCATTATCATTTTGTGTCCTATATTGAAAATATTTTTAAAAGTAAATATTGTGTGATGAGTACGGAGAGTGGGTACAATTGTAACATTTTTCATAAATTTATTTATTTCTGCCAAATTCTAAATTTTTTGAATCGTTTATACTTTCAACTAGTAAAGTAAGTTGTTGCCTTTCAAATATGTGTGTATTGAATCTTTATTTCCACATAATTTTGAATAGATATAAATATAGAAAAAAAAATATGTTACAATTGTACCCGATACAGGGTACAATTGTAACAGCACTAGGGACAGATGTAACATACATGATTTTTACTTTTTTGTATTATTGTAAAACATATAAAATATAACAGTTACATTTAAATTAAATAAAACATAACTTTGGTAAACAGATTACCTTAAATAGCAACATAATTTTTTACTTTTAAATTGTTAAAACAATTATAGCATAATAACCTTTAATTAAAATAAAATATAACTTTGGTAAACAGATTATCTCAAATAATGAATTGTTATATAACTTTTTACTTTTAAATTATTAAATGTGTATAGTATAATATGATTTAAATAACATAAAATAATTTCATTCAAATAAATTAAAATAAAATAGGTGCAATAGTGTATCACTGAGGGTGACTGTTACATTTGTACCCCTTCAATATTTTTGTAAATACTTAAGTATTAGAAAAAATACTGAATGGTTAGAGTGTTAAGACCAG
>NC_042493.1:11709425-11722025 GCF_005508785.2 Acyrthosiphon pisum
AAGACATGAAAGACTTCAATGATCTCGTGACGCAAGTTGATTACTTACGATTTGGATAACATTTCGCACAAATAATTTTTATGAGTATTCGAAATGGTTTTTTTTAGTGTAAGTAGGTACCTACCGTATTTACAGATTCTAGGTAGGTATAATAGAAAAATATTCAAAATGAAATATTACTATTAGGTATAGTAATCACATATAATAATTATATGTTTACTCTTTGTTACAAAACACAATTGTTGACCTTAATAAATATAAAACGAAAAAAAATTTTATAGATCTCAAAATTAAAACATAATGTTGATATAGCATTGCCAAGAACCTCTATTTTGTCTGACAAGAGGATCCGATTGGTATGCATGTGTAGTTATAATATAATGAATAACGTGGACATATTAATATGGCTTACCTGTTTATATTATACGCTTTACACCTAATTCGTAAAATTGCAACTGAATTCGATATAGGGAAATTGCTGATTATGTGAAATCGGTATTCTGAAGGCCATAATACTGCTAAATATGTGAGTCGGCAAGGCCCTTCTTCAAAAAAAAAATTACGGAAAATTTTAAATGGTTTTATTAATTATATATTTATATTCACAATCTTATCTAAAACACATGCAGATACAATAATCAAATTGAGGTGGATTGTGTATCATTAAATATTAAGTGTATAAGTACATTATTGTAATTAACTTAACATTTAAATTATATAATATTATAACAAGTCAATATAACCAACACTATACACCGACGAACTGTAGAATAGTACAATGGTAGACTGTAAATAAAATTAGTTAAAATAAAACTATCAAATTTGGTTGATTCTACAGAACAGTATCATTATTCCCGTAGAGCGTAGTTTTGAGGACAAAATTACATTGCCACCGTGCGCCTTAAAAAGGGTCTCTGTCTTTTATTATGGTCCTAAGACCACCAAGTTTCTCGCAACAGTACAATTTTTTTTTTGCGTTCCTATGGCACTATGTTCTGGAGTAGGCCCGAAGCCCTAGTTTGGCAGAATTTCTAATTTGGCACTCGTAGGTTTCCGCCATGTTCTGCTATACTAGGTACTGATAATATTGTAGGATATCAATCTTTATCATATAAAACAGGTAATTTTTAAAAACTATATTGCCATATCGTTACCCAGGTACCTCATTACCTACCTATCTATTAAAATGTAAATTTAATTACATATGCCCATCTTTTATTTAAATTTACGTACAACAAAAATTGTGACTATAGCTACATTTTAAAGTTAAATACTTTACAATTATGTAACTGATTACAAGTTAAAAATAACACGTAACTTAAATACATGTACCCTATAGTCTATAGGTAGTAAGTAGTTGACTACATAGGCAGGTTCTGCCCAACCTTAAATGCATATCATAAAGCTATTGACCTTTTGGTTTTATTAAAATCAAAAACTGAAAAATACTCAAATACGGTATAAATTATCTATATTTATTTATAATTTAAGTTTAAAACAATATTACCTACCGAAGGACACGTTATTAAAAATATTTCATACACCTACCAACGTATTTTACATATTAATAAATTATACATAATTTGTATAGAAAAATTATAAACAATACATTAATAATAAGAAAGTATAGTTTAATTTTTAAAATAACACAAAAAGTTTCATTTTTATTATTTGCCTGACTTGAAATAGGCATTTAGTTAAACATCTGGACATTTAATTATGACTGAATTTAGTTAAATGCCTAGGCGGATAGTAAAATCGCATAACAATTAAATTCTTTGTCTATTTGTCTACGCATTCAGTAAAATGTCCGATTTGACTATAAAATGCATACGATATATACACACTTTAAATTTTAGAATTGTTGATAAACTTTTATTTATTTAACCTATATATTTTATATTATTCGTAGGAGGCATGGTCTGATAGTCACATAGAACAAGTTTTCTATTTTTAAAGAAGTGTGACCCAAAAAAGTTTGGGATGTGTTGCTTTATAGAGTAGTTATGGTCCACATTGTAAAATAAACAAACCATACCATACCTTTTTTTATACCCAGTAAATAATGGTAGACTAACATTTTTATAGACATGATGTATCAAAAACCTAAATAATATTAAACTGTATTTGTTATTTTGAATTTTCAAGTGCACTGTGTGTGTCTGTGTGTTCGATTTTAAAATTATAAAAGATTATTATCTGTACCTACATATAGGAGGAATATAGCAAAACTGCGTGAATTCCTCAATTAGTTGTAACTGGTTATAAGTTACTATTTTTTCATATTTATTTATTTACATGTAAATATATAGCGATATAAGTATAGACTATAGATAAAAATATACAAACATCAAATAACAAACTATAATATTATATTATGTTGACAGTTAGACACAAAATATGGATAACACACTCCCATACAGATAGGTAACTACACAATTTACCTACTTATGTACACTAATGACTTATACAGTAATAATTATTATACACCAATATTCCTTTAAAAAATTATGATATTATAAAATAAATAATATATATCATTACACTACCTGTTAGGTACTTATCTTTGTAAAACTGTAAACTTCTAATATTACTAAATAATAAATATTAATATTAGTGAAAAGTGAAAATCAATAAAAATAAGTAGGTAGGTAGGTATCTAACTTCTAGTCAATGTTTGAAATAACATATATTATTGAATGATTTTTTCCAAACTTTAAATAAATAGGCAATAGTAGTATAAATAGTTTTTGAAAAAAAATCAAGTTTCATATTGATGTACCTAACCTAGGTACTAAATACTTCAATTTTTAAAAATTACAGCAAAATAAACTTGTTATTGTCATATCACTATTCATTATTATGGTACTAATCTAAAGGTACTTGTTTTAATTTATTTTATCTATAATTTATTTAAAGACTTACAATTACAATAAAAATTGTGGTCAGTTACATTTTAATAGAAATGTAGAAACTGATTACAGGTTACAATATACGGTAAGTTGATTTATTAATTTAGGTTCAGAATATACGTGTCCAGTGCTCGAATTGGGAAAAAATAAGTAGAGGAGCTCAATCTAACGATTTTAAAAACTGTATTCCGAGGGCGCAATTATTCAACACAAACCATACAAAAAATAGTAGGGGTACGCAAAAAAAAAATAAATATAGTAGGGGAGCTCCGTCCCCCTGCGCATCCCTCCAATTCGAGCATTGTACGTGTCCGAATAATAGGTAATAAATTACAAAAACGATTGAAAGGATATAAAATTCAAATGAAAATAGGTATAGGATTTGAAAATAAAAATAAAACCAACAAAGTATTAAAAGTACCTACCACGTTATCTAATAATTAAATAATCAGGCGTCGTAATAATTGTCTTTTGAGTACTAAGCACTGAAATCGACATATCACAATAGAAGCATAATATGCTTGATAAACAATCCATTTTTAGGTCATCTTCATAAAAAATATGTAATCTATGTAGTAGGTATAGCACTCCATTATTTAAAAATAGATTGATTGGCGAAAAAACAAGACAAATATAACTCTATTATTTGATCCTATTTAAATATAGATATGCATATACTTAATAAACGTTACATAAATACTTGACACGAAGGTAGTTAAATATGTATAATCTATAAAATTTAATTATTTAACTACTTAGTTATTGTAATAGTATGTGTGATATAAAAAAAAATTGCACCGATTATAAGTTTCTAGCTGGTATTATAATAGATATCTATATTTTGTTATTATTTTTTCTTCTAAAAAATAAATCACATATCGTATTTGAATTTTAAAATAACACTTAAATTTTAATTTTAATTTGGTTGATAAGCTTAAACTTAACTTCTGAGTGGACCGATAAGCGCGAGTTAAATTTTTTTTATGGCAGAAGACTAGATAACATTTGATAACATTGATTTGGTAGAAAATTAGATCTAATTGATATGTTTAAGGGGTCAAAAGTAAAAAAGGTGGGCTGTGGATGTCACTCTGCTGTATAGTGTAGGTTACAAGTGGGCCACTGTGATGGATGGTGTTAAATTTGAATTCATTGATTTAATATCATTGTATAAGAAAAACGTTTCTGAGCGAAGACGGTCAGAAATCGTATGATATTACTAAGTATATTTGATGATATTATTGTGAATAAAGAATTTTATGTATAATCTCATAGGCGCAAATTAACTACATTTTTTTTGGGGGACTCAAGTCCCGCTTCTCATAGACCATATTGTTTAATACCACAGAATATAAAAATTAGTACTAATTACTAGATTTTGAACTGGAGGGACTTGACGACATTTGGGGGGACTAAGTTCCCCAAAGCCACCCCCTATTTGCGTCAATGTATAACCTATTTACGTGGAACCTTGTTTTAAATTTTTATTAATCCTTAGCTATAAAAGTTGTACATTTTATAAATTTTTAACTACAAAATAATTATTAAATTTTAAATTTGATAAATTTAATAAAAAACTGTGACTATGTATTTTTAATATTTTTCAACAGCTATTGTAACAATATATCAGGAGCATTGCATTAAATGTTCACGCTTTTTTACCCAACAAATAAAATGTTATTGATATTTATAGGAAAAGAACTAAAACAATTTAAAACTGACAATGTCTCTAAACTCAAAAAAAGTCAAATTATTTTCAAAATTGTATGGAGCATTGAAAATGCTAATATAAACATTCAGTGAAATTTTCAAGTATCTACAGTTATTCGTTTTTTAATTACAACAAAATAAGGAAATTGTTACATGAGAAATCGAGTAAATATCAAAAGTTGTAAAAATATGAATTTCAACCGCTCAAAAAAATTTAATTTGATTTTCTTGTAGACATTTTTTTTTTTTTTGATAAAGGTAGACAAACTTATGAGGAGTCTTGTATTACATTTTCAAATCTTAGATTTAAAAAAAAAAAAGTTTTATGAATTTCCAACTCAAAATAATTTGGACATTTTCGTCATTTTTACGTATTTTGTCAATATTTGTACTTTAAATGCTTATAAAAAAAATTGATTTTTAATATTTTAATATATTAGGAGCCTTCTATTATATTTTGAAGCTTTTGTACCCAACAAATAAAATGTTATTGATATTTATAGAATAAAAAACTAAAAAAAATGGAAACTGAAAATGAGGGACATTTAGGGAAAACAGCTCAAAATAAGTCAAAATATTTTTAAAAAGGCATGGTGTAAAAAAAATGCTATAAATATTCGATAAAAATTTCATGTATCTGCGGTAATTTGTTTTAGAGTTACACCAAAAACCAAAATCAATTTAGCAAAAATTGATTTTGCGTAAAAATTCCTGATTTTCCTTAATTTTTCTTTTGTTTTTAACGGCGCTTTTGAAAACTACTGGAAAAATTTTACTTTTGACCCTCCAGAGCACCTACTAGATTCACTTTCCTATCAGAAAAGATATTGTAAGAAAATCTAAGTACTATTACTGTCCTAAAAAGTGATGACTGAGACAAAAAAAAAAATTTAAAAATTTAAAAAAAAACACACATCATTGTAAAATCAATACATTCATCGTTCCACTCAGTCTAAAAGTTAAGTTATAACATTACAACAATAACAATTTTAACTGAATAAGTTAATAAGTTACCTAAACAAAAATAATTAACTAGTTAAGTTAAAAAAATAATTTTTAACTTAACCTTGACTTTTTTACAAGTTAATGCCTACCTTTGACTTATGCCTCTGAACAATCTACCACATCAAGTCGCATTACAATATCGATTTGACCAGCTCATTAAATCGTGGTAGGTAGGTACTAAAAATCAATTTTTCCTCCAATATCAGTGTAAAATTAATCAATCAAAATGTCAATGTCTATAACAATATACAATGATAATACTCAGAATTACTTCAGTCAAATTAGACGAAAAAAGTGGTTCAGTTCTGAAAAATTCCCACCTAGCTGAATTTTGGTAAACACCTTTATGACATTGTTATAAACAACGTGTAAAAAGTCGACCTCAATATCATGTACACGTTAAAAGTTATTCGAGGTCAAAGGTCACGAAATTGGTCTTTTTTTTAATATCTCGCTTTTTATTAGTTATACAAAAAAAAGTTTTGGATAAAAACTGTAAAACAAGTAATTATGTACAAAAAAGTTCTTGGGATATTTTCACGTAAAAGTTATAGTTTTTGCGTTATAAGGTTAACAAAGTGTACACTTTTAATAAATATGATTTTTTTTGTTAAATATCTTTTTATACTGGTTGTAAAAAAAAAAAAAGTTCCAAACAAAAATATATATATAACCATCTTGTAGATGATTTTGTCTTCTATAATTTTTGTTGAACCAGTATACACTATCAAACCTAAAAACATTGTATATAAATTAAATCCTGAAATCCTCGGTCACACATAAAATATATTTTAATATAAACCAAACATATTTATATTTAATTTAAATAATAAATTACTAATAACATCACATAGACATAGGGCATAGTTACAGATTTTATACTTAAGACCAATGAAAAAAAAAGATTATTTTTGCCTGGGTTATAATATGTTCACATAGCATTAAACCGATCTGAATAATGTTCATAGACCTTAATAATATACTGGTCACTCATAACTCATAAGGTTTATGACAATATAATATTTTATATAGTCTTCACTCTTCAGTAATGGAAAAATGCAAATAATTTAAACTGGAAGAAAATATTATAAATGCCTTGGTAATACAGAAAATGAACAAATGACTCCCACGCGTGAATCCTTAAATGCTAATTAAATACATATTAATTTATAAAAAAAAAATCAATTGTCTTCGACAAGTGTTCTTATTCTAAAACATTCATGGATATAAATTAGTTGTATTAAATTTACTTATGTTAAGGTATAGATTGTACGAATAAAATAAAATAAAATAAAATATAATTAATAATGATGTCTTATATTATATTGTAACATCAAATATCAGAGAATGTCACTATTGTAACTGAATACTTATCGTGAACTACCTTTATTAAGTACTTACAAAGTACAATAAAGGACATTTCAACTGGCACAATATTTTTATTTAATTGTATTATATATATTTTTAAATTAATTGCAAAATAGTTTAAATTATTTTAAATATAACAGAATATTAAAAAGATAGGAACACAATAAAATTATAACTATTATTATTACATATATTATAGTTTGTACTAATATTGGTATGGGATTAACAGGAGTTAAGGTTGAGTAGTGTGATTATAATCATAACACTTTTGTAAAAGGGTTGGTACAATAAATACTACAACATAATAAAACAAATTATTTATTTTTTGTACTCTCTCATGTACTCATTACAATAGTGTAATAATACCTCAGTAACATTTAGCATTACCGTAGGTTACTGAAATTAAAACTATATAAACTTATATTCCTTTATAAGTATAAGGTAAATAATAAAAAAAAAAAAAAACTTTTTATAAAATGCCAGAGCTATGGTAATTTTATAAATAATATAAAGAAATTAATAACTATCATATTTTATATTACGAAAAAATATTTGATACAAAGTGATTTTGGATAAAATAAAAACAGATGAGACTTAGATATTGTTATAAATTTAAGATTTGATTTCTTAAAAAAATTATCCAGCGATTGTATTTAAAGCTTTGATTTGTATCTTATTAACTAATTTTACAAATTTAAAAATATTCTTTATCTTAATCATTAATTTATTTTTGAAAAAACATTATACACAGTACTTCTTGGGTGGAGGCATAATAGGTATAAAATCGGTAAAATGATCTTGAGCAAATGCTTCGTTGTCTATTTTACCATATACTTCGGTTTGCATGAGTATCTTCAATTGTGACTCATTCGTAGTATTCTTATTGTTTTTTATGGAAACAAAACTAAATGACTCCAATTCGCTTTTTTTATTTTCGGGTGTTTTCAAAGACCTGATAGACATATCCCAATAACTGTTATGGTCCATCTGTATAGAGTTATCAAACTGGGAAGAAACTTTTGATTTTTCACATTTTTCAAATGTTGATATCTGAAGAACATAAAAAAGTAATATATATATGATGAGATTAAATTAAAATTCATATACTCACTATATCATCTTGTACATGGTTTTCAAATCTTAAAATATCTTCTTTCTGCTTTTGCGCTTTTAACAATAGGTCATCAATCGTCCGTTTCTAAGCCATTAACAGAGTAGGTATTTATAATTAATATACTATGCAGTAAATTGGCTATTATATAAGAAATGTATAAGTGCTTCATGCATTATTGAGGCCCTGAACAATTTATAAATTAGAGGCCCACTAGCCATCATTAACAAAGAATCTGTAAGTAACTAGATAGATATTACTTTGGATTACCAAAATGTCATCAAATTTGCTGTTAAAAAATATTCATGAAAAAACATACATGGGTGGGCTTAACCTATATAATTTTTAGGGCAAACTCTACTTTGAGTATAATTATAAATAATTTTATAGTGCGACTCGACGCTAATGCACTTCGTGGTGGTTTAGTCTCAAACCAGGGGTTTTCAAGCTAGGATCAAAAAAATGTGTAAAATATTTGTTATCAATTTTAAATTTGCTGCGCATCTTTACGCGCTAGGTTTAGAAACCCTAATGAAAAAACACCACAAGGCGCATTAGCGTCGAGTCGCAGTTACAATGAAATGCACTATAGTAAGACTGGTATCAACACATTTTACGCACTTATGCAACAGAATTGAACCCCTCATAAAATAATTCACTTTAGGTACTTTAAACGATACACAATTAATTTTTTTTTAATGTTTATAAATTCGGCTTTGTTTGAATTCAAATATTTTAATCAGATATTACAAGTAGGAACACTGGAAATCATTAAGTTATATTCATATATACCTATTTTGTTTATTAAATTTAAATAATTTTTTTTTTTTTGATACATGTAATTGTTATAAATATATATTAATCTAAAAAAAAACTCCTACAAATTGCTTTTTGGATTATTTATAATATGTTGTAGCCACAAATCTTTTTTCATGAAATGGCACTCCAATTTTATATTGTATTATAAAGTATATATAATAAAAATATATTATTTAATAAAAGGAAAAGTCATGTACATTTAAGAATACAGTAATTTATTTAAGCCAATTTTAAGCTAAATGGAAATGTAGTAGCGCTATTTCCAAAAAATTTACATTACTAAAATTCACATAAATTTACATACAAATTCCAAAATTTTAAGTCCCCCTAAATTGTGCGATATTAAAAAAATGATATCATTGCAATGCAAATATAATTGGTAAAAATTTCAAGTATCTAGGAATTAAGATTATTGATTTCTAAATAGCAACAAAATAACAAAATAGGTTTATTAATACCTAAATATTCCTAATTTTTTTTTTTAAATTATTTTTAAAGTTCACAGATCTGGGCACATAACAGACACTATTTGGTAAAATCGGTGAGCACAATAAATTGGTAAATAAACATTAAAATAGTATACCTACATTTAAACAATATTTGTTCATATTAGAATTAGTAAAACAATGTGTCATGTCTGAGATAAAAATATACGTTTATATATTAGTTGTAACTTACATGAATCAAACCAGGATTGGCACTAATATTCTTAGTCATGTAATAATCACATCTAATTTCTTCAAATGATATATCCATCAAGTTTAAGCTACCAACTGGTTGAATAGCAAATTGATGTCCAATAGGGTGGAAACATGTGAATGGCCAAATATTGGTCATTGATAGTTGTTGTACATGCCTTTGGTAAGTTTTACTGAAAAACAAATTATTTATCATGATACTTGTTGAAATACCTGGCTTTGCTTGTAAAAAAAATTAAAAAATAAATATTCATAAAATCATTGAAACGCTTCACTGAAAAACAATGTGTACTCTTCTCTTACCAGACAAAAAATAGATAAAAAGCACCGTAAGGACACTATGACATTACATATTTGTATATACTTGACGAAAAAACTTCAATTTTGTTGTTGAAAACGCGGTACATAAAACTGGTGTGTTCTTTTATATAATATATTATAAGGATAATGATTTAATTATTAATTATTTGTTATATATTTAACTAATATTAATTTTCTAGATATTTGAAATGAAGTAGTTTCTACTTACATTTCATTTTCATAAAGCTTCAAAATATTTCTTTTATCATCAACTCTGTTATTAACATTATGGACATGGGGCCCATGTATTTGTTTTTGATCATGTGAATTCTTATACCTAATTAGTAATACAAATAAAAGTGTTATAATTATAATTATAAGAAAATTAAGATACATCAATTATAATAAAGACAATGAATATCAGAATATGTCATATTTAAAATCCAAGTACCTATATGAACTGGCTTCCACTTTGTTGGTATCATAAACATATTCATTATTATATTTTCTACCCTGACTGTTGTCATCTTCTTTATAATAATTCTTTACATTACGGTGTCTTTGAGCTTGATTTCCATAATGATTACTTGAATCGTGATCTTCTTCGTAATCATTTCTTTGATTATGATAACTATTCCTGTTGTTATAATCATTTTTATAATTGTAGTTAGCGTTTCTACTTCTAGATTCATAGTTCTGTCCGTGCTCGTAATAATCATTATGATCTCTGCCATTATTAGTATCATAATAATTTTTACTTGAACTCCCTAAAAATTAAAATATAAATAATATTTAGAACAATGAAAATTCAATAAAATATAGGTATGTAATATATTATATTGTAATCGATTGATAAGATGCATGAAACCTTTTAAGTATTTTTAACCGAACAATGCTTTATATGTTAGGTATAAATCTAGTTTAGCGGCTCCTCGAATTTTCGACTTTTTTTTTTGAAACATATGTAATTCGACAAGTTTAGAACGATGGTGCAAAAATAAATTTGCGGAAATGATTAGTTTTGAAGTTATGGACTTTCAAAGTTCGCTATTTTCGGTGTTTTACTCATGCGTGCAACGCTCTATTTTAATGCTCTTAATAACAAATTTTTAAATTATTTTATGTTAACTGTGTAATCACTGCCCATATTCTACGACATAACTTACACTGTAACTTACTTAAGGTGGTGTTGCATAGCAAGTCAGGGGATATTTTCGATTTGCGGAGCGTAGCGACGAGTGCTGCTAGCTGTGTAATCACTGTCCATATACCACAACATAACTTACCCTGTAACCTACTTAAGGTGGTGTTGCATAGCAAGTCAGGGGATATTTTCGATTTGCTTAGCGTAGCAACGGCGTCGAGGAGCGTAGCAACGAGTGCCGCTAGCTGTGTAATCACTGCCTACATTATAAGAGCGTTAAAATATTTTTTTACGCACCCATGCGTATTAACGTAAAATCGCGAACTTCGCAAATTTATAACTTAAAAACTAATCATTTCCGAAAATTTATTTTTGTACCATCGTTCTAAACCCGTCGAATTACATATGTTTCACAAAAAAAGTCAAAAATTCGAGGAGCCGCTAAACTAGATTAGTTCCATATGTTAATTAATATATGTATAAACTCACTATAACTCTTTGATTGATTTTCATAGTCATATTGGTTGTTTGAGCGATGTGGTTCTTCATGTGAGAACCGACACGAAGAGCCGTAATAACAATTTCCTTGCAAATAAAATTTGCATATCTTTCTAGACATATTTACGACGAGAGCCTATTCTTTTATTTATGAAATAAACATTAAACAACAGAATTCAAAACACCATTTGCTGTATAATTATAGGGAAAAATACATACCTACTAACTAGTAAAAACGTGATACTGTTTTGATTTTTGTTCGGAGACTATTATCAGTTTGAAACCAACGACCGTTTGATAACGATTGACGATAATAATATTATACAGTCTTACCGATACGTATCGCTACGTTTATGCAATTATGCATACCAGCATACATAACACTCGTTACTTCTTGAACGTTCGAATTTGCTATATATTTGCTAAATACCTATAATATTGTCTATTGACTGTTTTTGCACTCGCCCTGAGAAATATTGTAACAACTCAATTTTATAACTCTAGAACCAAAACCGAGCGATTTATATTTTATACTCGAACTGCGTAAACGCGTTTTGTCCATATCGTACGTGTGTAAGATTGAGAAAACACATGCGGGTGTGAGTGTGTGACATCCTCTTAAGTTTTATAAATTAAATTTTCACTAGGCAAACATATAGTGTACCTATGTTAATCTGTCGACGAATTCAAGCAGGTATTTCATATTATTTGGTTACTTATTAGATTCTGAGTGGAACGATGAATGTATTGATTTTACAATGATGTGTGTTTTTTAGATTCTGAGTGGACCGATGAATGTAATGATTTTACAATGATGTGTGTTTTTTAGATTCTGAGTGGAACGATGAATGTAATGATTTTACAATGATGTGTGTTTTTATATTTTTTTTTTAATTTAATTTTTAATTTTTCATTTTTGAGTCTGTGTACACGATAAGTAGTCGAAATAATGTTACGATTTTCAACTTCAGTATCTTGTTCGATCAGAAAGTGAATATCGTCGGTGCATTGGGGAGGTCAAAATTTAAATTTCCC
>NC_042493.1:11723601-11731714 GCF_005508785.2 Acyrthosiphon pisum
TAGACCCAGTTAGTTTAACCCGGAGAGGTATTTTGAGATTAACGATAGACATTTTTGGTTTATTTTTTTTTTTTAAATAATTAGTAAAAAAATAGTATTTAAATGTTTGCCTTTAGTTACTCTGGTAGATGACGTAAAAGTATGCCATTAAATCGTCACACGCTTATGGTTTTAAATAAAGAAATTATATCTTAAAACAAACATGAGAGTTAAATGTATATATTTGTAAGCTGTGGCTATTATATAGGTTCTCAAAAACTACTTGACCGATTTTGTGAAAATTTCAAATTGTTCTTGGAGATATTAGAAAAGTTTAAAGAGTACTTTGAACCACGTTCGGATTATACCAAGTGCTGTACTGTGTTTAATTCTTGCTAGCAGGTAAGCGCTCCGGTCTAGAAATTTTCAACATGGGCCCCTCATTATCAAGTTGCGCCACTGCTTGTAACCTACTGTACAGTAAAGCGACATTCACTTACCCACCTTTTTTTTTATATTTATCCATATTACATTTTATTGTATTCTGTATTTTTGTCTCTTATGAAAATTTGTTCTTTGTCAATTACTTATCGTAAGTTTTTTTTTGTACTCGACAGTATACCTAAACCTAATATAAGAAGATATGTATGTCCGACGTCTAGTACAAAATGTACAGTAAGATAATTATTTAATTATGATAAATGATAATATTATGCGATTATCGGATTATGCGATATTGCCATATTATATTTACGATAATGCCAAAAAACCCGTGATATATTATTATTAAATATTAACGCCACGTCGCCACATTGCAGCAGACAATTCGAATGCATCAAAAATAAATCTCGCATGCAATTCGTTAATCTATTATGAATTTATGATTATAATCTTTATCTCCCGTACGCAATTCTGATTCGAAATTTCAAAAGCGACTAGGAAGGGGGAGGGCACAAATTCATTATAAAATCGGTAAATATGCCTAATATCGTAACATTATTATAATTTATAAACTATGATCAGTAAACGGTAGGCACTAGCGATTGGCCAGTAGGTGTATTATAGAAGTGATGAATAATATTTAAACTAATAAAAGTAATTTAGTATTTACTATAACAATAATAACATAGTAGCTACTTGTAATTTATTCCTACCTATATTATATTTAATTTGACTTGTGCTGATCCTTTTATTATTCATTATTGGACCCTAATTCCTTGTAATTTGTTCGTATGCTCGTATATAAACAGTTAGTTATAAGAGAGTTCTGTTACAAGCTATTGACTGTACATGTAGTACCCTATTATGAAAAAACTTGGTCAGATTACAGAAGACAGAATTGTAAGTGCGTTAAACTGTGTGTTTAGCATTACTGACGTAGCATCTACCTACTATTTTTCTTATAGATATTTTTCCTCTGCAAGGAAAATTGAGGAATCGTAGATATGTTTTTGGCTATAGTGCAGTTGAAAATTATCTAGAAGCAGTTTGTTAGAAATTAATTATGAATTAAAAATTATAGATTGATTTTTAAAAAATATTTTGTTTTTTTATCGATTTGCGTTTCTATGAAGACAAAAAATAATAATAAAAAATAATCGGTTAGAAAATAAAAAGTTGTATTAAGCCCAAAAAAATAATAATATATAATATATTAAGAAAACTTGACTAAACGTGTATAATCTATAACATTGTAAAGTTATTTGACAAATAGGTTTTTCCAGGTTTACCGGGTTGTTAAACTTTTTTTCTTGCTTTTATGTTTAAAAATAATAAATAAATAAAAATGTTTTTCAAATAAGTTTTTTTTTTTGTTTTTTATTATTTGAAGAAATCTACAATCTATACATGTTCTTAGTATAATAAGTAGGTTTGATATGTGACAAGTAAGAATGATATTAATAGTGAGATTAGGGAAGATACCCAGTTAAGTCTTTTTAAATTATTGCGTTCGAAAACGTTACAATTTTGGCTTCTAAACGGAGAGATAAATATATTATAATTTATTTTATAATTTACAATACGTTTATTTTTAGGACAAATTTGAACTTCATTTTTGGTGTAAGGTGTAACTCTAAAAAAATAACCGTAGGCTACATTAAATGTTTTTGAATGTTCATTGTTCATAAAAGCATTTTCTATAAATCATAAAACTTTCAAAATGTTTTAATATTATAAATTCTGAGCGGAGCAATGAATGTATTTATTTTACAATGATGTGTGTTTTTTATTTATTTATTTTTATTTTTGTGCCTGTCATCACCTTTTGGGGCAGTAAAAATGCTTTGATTTTCTTTAACAATATCTTGTTCGATGGGATAGTGAATGCAGACGAGGCAATTGCGGCAGCTCGAAGGGTCGTGTTATCACTACTATTATATGTTTGTATCATAGATAATACATTATCTGTGGTTTGTATTTAATATTTACATTTTATTGTGAATTAATTATTATAATATTAACTTAAAAAAGGTAGGTAAGTGGATGTCGTTCTGCTGTACAGTATTTTACAAGTGGGTATTAAATATGAATTCAAATGTGAAATCTACTGAAGTAGGTATACAGTAAAAAGCGTAAAAGTTTTTTTTCTACAATACAATATATGTATATCCAGCTAAAATGCACTTTACCAACCCCCTCACGATTTTCAATTTTTTTCAACGACTTATTGTTTTATGCTTGAAACGATAGTTTAAATTTTTTTACCGGAAACTATTATTTTAAAAGTTATAGCCATCCAAAGTTTTTGATTTTACGTTTATGTGCTTGTGCGGAATGCTACTTGACTGCCACGCGCAGCGCCTATTATAAATATTAATTTTTTTTATATAGGTAACCATTAGCCGACAGGGTGTCATCTACCTGAAGATAATTGGTTTTTAACAATATTGTTTAATTCCGAGGCCTACCCAAAGTGGTTTTGCATAACAAATCCAGGGATATTTTCGATTTTTTTGCCGGAGCGCAGCCCAGCGAGTGGGTGGCAACGCAGACATAACTTTTTTCGCAACAGTTCAGCCGATGAAAAATTTAGCATATTATTGAGTATTCTATATTTATGGGTTATAATAACTAATATAAACTGAAAACTTCGATTAGCTATTACTTCGAAACTAAATTCGTGCGCCAAATTCTGATGTCACCAACATTTTAAACATTTAAACATTTTACGATACAAACGTATAATAGTAGTGATAACACGATCCTCCAAGCTGCCACGATTGTCTCATGAATGTAGTTGGTGCATTTAAAATGGAGGTCAACAATTAAAATACCCAATAGTTTTCAAAACATTCGGGAAAAACCAAAAAAAAAAAATTAAGGAAAACCGGAACTTTTTACGCAAAACTGGTTTTGGACACAATCGATTTTGGTCTTTGGTGTACCTATAACTCTAAAACAAAATATGACCGCAGGTACATAGAATTTTCACTGAACATTTACATTAGCATATTTTATGATATGATATTTAAATTATTTTGACTTGTTATGAGCTGATTACGGACATTTTCAGTATCCAATTTTTTAGTTTTTTTCCATAAATGTCAATAAAATTGTATTCGTTGGGTCAAAAAGCTAAAAATTGAATTCAATAAGGCTCCTAATATATTGTTGCAATGGGAGTTAAAAAGTATAAAAACACAGATTCACACATTTTTTTTTATTAAACATTTAAAGTTCAAACTTTGACAAAAATTATCAAATTGAAAATTAACAAATTATTTTCTAGTTAAATATTTATAAAATATTCAAATTTTATAACTAAAGATTGAAAATTGAAAACAAGGTTCCACGTAAGTATGTTATTCTGTAACAAAAAATGTAAGAATATAAAAACACAATTTTTTATAGTTATTTAAAGTAAAAATTTGGACGAATTTACATATTAAATAATCAAGAATAACGATTTTAGTTATATTTTTGTAATTTTTTAATATTAACTCAACTAGCCACTTACCGTCTACCGTTTTAATAATAAGTCATAACAATATAATTTTATTATAATATAGAATATTCTAGACTGACAAACCGTCTCCTCTCAGAATCGTTTTTCGTTTACAATGTTGTTATATCATTGAATTCAAATTTAATACCATCCATATAGTAATCCACTTGTACCCTACAACAGAGCGACATCCACTTACCCGTTTTTTTTTTAGCTAATTATAGACATTAGAAGTTTACAATTTTTATTTTTGTTTTTTTGAATATTTTCGACGAAAAAATTGTTCATTTGAAAAAAACTTGAAAGTTTAATACAATAAGGTTCCTTATAAGTTGTTGTCAGTGGAAAAAAATTCGAGTGTAGCAGCACAATAATTTTTTATGAGCGCCTGAAGTTAGAGTTTTAAAATTCTTGAACATTTATTACAAGTGTTGTTATAATAGTTATTGAGAAATATTAAAAATACATATTATGCACGATTATTGTTATGAGTATTTAAAGTTCAAATTTTGAAAAATTTCGAAAAATTTCGAAAATGTTCAAATTATTTTGTAGTTAAAAATTGATCAAATGTTCAATTTTCATTGTTAAGGATTGAAAATGTATAACAAGGATTCTTATAAATATTTATTGTCATAATAATTAATTATCCACCTACCTATAGTCGATTAATAATACATTTAATACGTACTTATTTACAGTTGTCCGCCTTGGGTATTTGTGTTTTAAATTTCCTATTATAATAATTATAATGTACGATAGTATTGACATGGGTATTTTATAATTTATAGTAATAAATCTGTAACATTATTGTCCCTAGAAGTCTAGAAAGTAATGTATTTGAATATTTGATTTATGATTACGATTTAATTTTTTTTTTTTAAGCACTTGTTATTAATGTTATTATTTGTAATAGGGCCACTGTGGAAACTGTTTCCAACTACGCCACTAAAAATGACAATAGTATAGATATAACATATCCTCACTAGAAAATAATAAAATATGTAAAAATAAAATTAAATACTATAATATGCTTTTCAATTTTTGATAATTGAGGTCGAAGCAGGACGCATTTTACTTAGAGATAAAATTAATTAAGTTAATTAGTTATTGTTAAGTACTCAAATAAATTTGTACCTTTGGAAAGTACTTTATTTCTCAGTTTTCAAACAGAAAAGTAACTACGTCACTACCTTACATATTAGTTGGTTAAAAAACACAGTTGATGTGTATTTCTCTTATTTCAACAATCGTCATTCGACGATAAGCAATGTGAGTACCGAGTAGTAGTTAGTAGTAGTAGTTAGTAAATAGTAAAAAGATATTATTTGAAAAATAAGCAAAAAAAAAGTCGCATTAATTGAAACCTAACAAGACTATAGCCATTACAAGTTATTCAAGAGTAATTAAGAATAAACAATTATTTAATTACTTATTCATTATTTGATGTTCACAAAATATTACATCGCATAGGTATTGTCGTTCAATTCAAAGCACCCGTGCACCATCGTATCACTTGTATTATTTGTTGATATTAAACATTATTATTAGATACAGTATAACCAACATACTATATTTTTTGTTAAAACATTTTTTCAAAAAAACTCAATAATTTTTCCATCTTACCTTTAGTCCTCGTCTTACCAAGGTTTTCCCTTGGGGAGAAGCTACTATACGTGCTTTAATCTTGTATTCACTATTTTTAGAGTTGTTATATATTTAATATTTATAACTACTGAAATAGTTCTTAAAATAAAAATAATATTCAGTGGAAACTTTGTACACCTACAGTTACTAGTTAGATATTATTCTCCTTATATACTACAACAATCTACATCGAATTTCTACATACAAATATTCAATTTGGATATAATTTTATGAAATCTATAATAATGGCATAATGCACTTATACAATGAAAACCATAGGTGTATTCATTTAGAGTAAATATAAATTCGTTTTAATTTAAAAGATAAATACTAAAAATAAGGAAACTCACTACAATACAGATAGGTACTTAAGTAGGTAATAAACATTAATATGAAGAAAGAGGTCAACTAAATAGTTCCATCGTGAATCGTGATATTATAAAATTATAGTTCAATAGACAATATGAACAGGTGTACATGAAAAAGTAATATTACTTGTAAGTTCACAGTTCAGATAATAGTTTTTGTAGTAATTTTTCTTGTTCGGCTAATTCCTTCATGAGTTTTTGATGATTTTCCAAATCGATTTGTCTTTGTTTTTCCTAAACAGTAAAATAATTTATTACATAAATTAAATTAAATAAATATTGTATGTAAATGAACTAGAATATTTATCTAATGAAGTAAAATATTATAATTTTGAGTAACAACTGAAAATTCCAAAATTTAACTGAGGATCTGGATTTTTGCAATTCCACTCTGTAAAAATTGTGTGTAAACAAACACGATAATACGCCACAACATGTTTAATTTCAGTCTTCAAATACAAAAGCTAATAATTTTTCATAGGTTTAATATTATGTAACAAATTAAAAGTTGATAATATAGTAATATGTGTATATTATACACCGATCATGTGATATTGACATGTTGTGATTGGTACATTGGTAAAGAATATTATATCATTGTATTGTAGGTATATAATATTTATATACCGAATTTTAGAATATTGAGCACTTACGATTAATTCTTTACTGGACTTAATTTGGTCGTTTAGGTCTTTTCTAAACTGCCATTTGTATTGTTTTTTATTTTCCCACTGTAGTTTTTCTTCTTTTATGTAGTCTTCGTATTCTTTGATCGACTGCTTAAACATTTCACGTTTCAATTCTTTTTGTTCTTCTATAAGTAACTTACGTGCTTTTAACTGTTCCATTAAAACATTATGACCCTCCTATGGACATAAGAACAATAATTGTAATTACAATTAAAATAATTACAATTATTGTAATGCCTATATTTTAAATAAGCTTAGTGTGTTCACACCATCATTCTCTTTCGTCGTGCTTCAGTATTTTCACGTTCGATAGATAGTTTGAGCTCTTCAATTTCATTTATTTGTTTCATTATGGTTTTTGATATTTCATCACTTTGCTTTTTGCGTTCTTCTTTAATAATTGCTTGATGTTCTTTAAACAAATCATTTTCACGTTTCAACTGAAGCTATAGGTAATATTTAAAAATTTATTAAATTTATATTCTATAAACATAAACTTAAATTATTGTGAGAACCTTAGCTTCAATTTCGTCTGCTGAATCATCCTTTAAATTTTGTTTCATTGTGATCTTAAATGTTTCATCAAACATTGCTGTTGCCTTGTTCATTTTTGAAAACAAATTCGCTCTTTCTTTGGTGAATAGTGCTATTTCTTGTTTTGTCTGTAATTGTTTTTTTTTACGTTCCAATTTTTCTATAATAAAATTAACATTTGATATCTAAGTATGAAACATATAAATTTATTTGTTTTTACTCTAATTAATAATCATTATTTAGGTATTGATGACAAATTATATATTTCTAAATATTTGTTTTTATTTATACATTTATTCAAAATATTTAAACTAAAATACTTAATCAATATAAATCGAGAGGTTATTGAAAACCTATAATACTTTATAATAATGCTTATTGAGTAGTTTCATACTAACCAAATTTTTCTTCTTCATTTAACTTTTCATTCAATTTTTTAATGTCATTGCATTCGATCGCTTTTAACACTTTTTGTTGTTCTAGTATTACTTCTTTTTGTTGTACTTGCTCAAACAATTCCTTTCGAAACAGTTGTTTTTTCTCTAAAAGTTTACGCTTTTCTTCTTCTTTTTCAAGAGTCTAGATAAACAAATTTTATGTTGTAATAGTATTTTAGGTTAAAACTGAATTTCAAATTGTTATTTAATTGGATTCCTATTTTAAATATTTCTTGGCTGCTGAGTTTTGAAAAACGTTACGTTAATAAATTTAAATTATCTCCAATAAACCTACCATCAAGGTGGATATATATATATATATATATATATATATATATATATATCCACCTTGCCCTAATATAAAAATTTCGTATTTATTTATTTATTACATTTTATTTTATTTGAATTATAAATAAATTTCATAATAATATTGAATCGGTTCCTACGGGTTGCACTTGAAATAATATAATGTAAGATACTAAGATGTAATATACGATTTAACGGCGATTTACC
>NC_042493.1:11731764-11740794 GCF_005508785.2 Acyrthosiphon pisum
TATGTTTAGCCGTTGTCAAGAAATTTCGCTAACAAACATTCGGACAAACAGACAAGATTTGAAGTTAAATAAAAACGATATCATGTAAATAATTGTTGTAAACGGAAATTGTACACTTAACAAACATTGTTACATATTCTGGTGTGGCACATGATTTTGCTTACCAATTTGGTAAAACATATTTATAGGAATAATTAATTAGTTATCAATTAAATATTAAAATGTTAATAGCTTAGTTCATGTTGTGGCTGAAGTGCCTTGTGCGGTATTATCAAACCATAATTATGGTTGATACCCATCTAATTCTAATAACTATTAATAATTGTTATAACTTATAAGTTATAACCATGTTATCTAGCGATTAAGATTAGTAACTAACCTTAGATATTTTTATTAATAAGTTGAATTACCCATTATAACGATTCTTTGAGTCTTAAAAATCCTAAATAAGCTTCAAAAATGTACTAAATCCTAAAATATGCCCTAAAAATGTAAAAATACCATAATATGCAAAGATATATAAAATAAAATTTCGTATAGGTATAGAATTGTTAAGTTATAAAACAAATTTTGGTATAAACTAGCTTTTTTTTGACTAACCTATAAAAATATGCAAAAGCATACAAGCGTCGACCCTACTTATAAGTTATAGGAAAGTAATAAGTATCTAATAATAAATAGGTATAGGTAATAGGTAGTCTAGGTAGATTATTATCCTTGAAAAAATATTATAATTATTAAATGTAGGTACTATAATCTGTAATATGAGATTTGTTTGCGTTTAATTTGGTTTTTAAATAAGATATAAATTATAAAGTACCTAAATTATTTTAACATTATTTATTGTAAATACTAAATAACTTAATAATTTTTCATCAAAATAATGAACATATTTTAATGTATAATATGTATTATTATTATTTATTTATAATATTAAATAACAGGTACCTAAGCCATATTATTCATATGACTTTAAACATAGGATTCAATTTACTCTACCAATAACACATACAAAATGTTGGATTTACCTGCTTTTTAAATATTTCTGCATTTTCAATATTAGCCAGTTCTCTCATCTTAATTTTTTGTTCTTTAACGAATCTATCATTTTCTTGAATAATTTTATAGTTTATAAGAGCTATATCATTTTTACGTTTTTCCATTGCAGCAAATCTCAATTCTCCAGAGTTTTCTCTAAAAGAATAATTTACAATATATAATAGTTTTTAATAAATTAGGTATTTGTTTTGTTTTATGCTTACATGAACATTTGTAAACGTTTTTCTTCCACTAATTTTCGTTCTTCTTCGTCACTTTTTTCTTTAATCTTTCTTGCCTTTTCTATTAAATCTTCTTGGACAATTTTTGGGTTTTCTGGTTCTTCTTCTAATTTTAATTCGGGCCTAGTATACAATATGAGTAGTAATAATATTGTTAATATATTATTCAAGTTGAAAACAGATGTTCATACTTAGGACATTCTTCTATAAATAAATGTTCGTTAGCTTTCATTCCACATTCAACCATTCTTTTTATCTGATTGTATAAACATTTTTTATCTGATATCTCAATCATTTCTTTATGCTGAGCTTCTCTTAATATACTTTTAAAATCATTTTCATTTTGTATTCTAAACCTTTCTGTACGCATTCGTTCTATGTCACGAAGTCGAATTTTGTAATCATTTCCCGGTTGTTTAGCTAACTAATATTTATAAACATCTATCAAATTAAACCTACAATATCATATTTTCTATTAAGAAAGTATTGATATACTTACAAACCCGTACGTATATGCTTGAGGTCCTCTAAATGGCGTAGATATAGAAATACCTGCTTTAGACGGTGGAACGGGTTTCATAGGTTTTCCACCGTAAATCATTTTAATAAAATATTAATAAGGTTTTAATTGACAATAATATCTAATAAACTAAGTTATACATTTAAATTCTTATTTAATGCTTATGAAGTACAATTTCAATTGTTTGTTAGATATATGAACTGTTACCATAGCTAGATAACAATAAAACCCCTGTATGTTTTGTCACGCAAATACGTAATGCACTGTGCGTTAACTTTAAAACACCCCTTTGGTATTGTAGTTTGAGTCAATGAAAGCCTTAATCTATTATCAATATTACGTTATATTAACACTTTAAAAATGTTTATAATATGATTTTATCTTTTAAAGCTAGAAGCTTAAAAAAAACATTTTACTATCAACATTTTTAATATTAAAAAATTGGGTAAGTGGACGTCGTTCTGGTGTACAGTATGTTACAAGTTGACCAATGGATTGTATTAAACTTGAATTCAATGATATAATATCATTGTATAAGAAAAACGATTTTGAGCGGAAATGGTTTGTCAGTCTGGATATTTTATATTGTTATTATTTATAATTATAGTGTGTAAGTTTAATTAATATTATAATATTATAATTTTTTATTCGTTTCTATGGTCATAAGCAAGGCGTTAGAAATTAAAATTTGGTTTTTAGCGGTTTTTCATAATTTGTCGGTGATTTTTTCCATGACATTAAATAACTATTGAGAAAACCGAAAAATGAACTCTCTAAAGTACCATCTTGATCCAATTTTCTAAAAGATAAGATAATATATGTTGAAATCGAAGCATTCCTTCTGGTAGACATTTTGTGTACAGGATAAAAAAAATAAAATAAAAAATAAACACCATTGTAAAACCACTAGCTTCCTCGCTCTGCCCAGAATCTAAAAAAAGAGTTTAAATTGTGTTTAAGGTTTTTTGTGTTAAACTTGTATGCATTTTTAATTTATTTAGGGCACTAACATTATTCGTGTCTGAGTTCCATAATATTTTATGTTTTCTTCCTTAACTATTTCAATACTTACAAATTGTTGAATTGCGTAATCAGCCTGAGTTTCTAAAATATATTGAGTGTCATGACCTGATCCCTGAAACTTTTTTAAGAACTGTTGTTACTCCCTTACACACCAAATTAATTTTCTATTTTCATTATCCATATCTTCAGGTATTTTTCCTACTAGTTGGAAAAGTAGTTTCCTGTTTTCCAAAATATTTATCCTGTTTTTAAAGGGCGGGACACTTTTCGGCCAAAATGAACCTTTTCCTTTTCGGCCATTCTGTAATGTCCGTTTTCGGCTAGTACACTATTTTGGTCACCAATTAAAAATATTCTTCACGTTTTTTTTCTATTAAACTATACCAATTTATATAATAGTCATATAATATTATTAAGTTAAAAACGTAAAAAATATAGTCACAATTTTCATAATTACAATTATTTACAATTTATTTTAAAATCTCGTATTAAGTCAAGTAAATTACATGAATGCCTATACACCTAGATAGTTGGTAGTTATTACTTTTATCGACCTTAAACGTATAGATTCAATGTATACAGATGTTTGTATTCGGGATTCCTAACTTTAATTAGTAATCACTCTTAGTACAGAGGATATTATGTGACATTGTAAACTGTATTATATGATTATTATATAAATTGGTATAGTTTAAAAGAAAAAAACGTGAAGATTATTTTTAATTGGTGACCAAAATAGAGTACTGGCTGAAGACAGACATTCAGAACAGAATGGCCGAAAAGGGAAAGGTTAATTTTGGCCGAAAACGGTTCCGCCCTTTTTAAATCTGGGTCCAAATCTAATATTCGTAATTATTCGATATCTAGATTATCTATTAACTAAATGTATTACTTAAATTATCTGAAAACATTTTTGAGCCAAAACTTAGGTACATACTTTTTGAATTCAATTCTAGTAGATAGTTAACATGGTTTTAGATCCTCTAAGTCTACAGTTACAAATGTATTAGTATATAAACCAACTTAATAGTTTCTAAAGGTGGCCGTGTAGATGCAATATATACTGACTTAGAGCTTTTGATTCTGTCTGTCACATAATATGTATTAATAAGTTGAGAGCTTTGGGAGTAGGATATCTAATGATAAGCTGGTTTTTTTTTTATATATTTTAATATTTATGAAATTAGACAAGATGATTCACTCAGGGCCCGTTTTACAATCATAGCTTAAACCTTGGTTACGCTTGAACCACTGATTTTACTGGCCGAATTCGGTGGTTTAACCGGAGTTCAACTATTGTAATACGGGCCCTAAGTAATCTAAAAATGCATCTTCGTTTATGTAGAAGAAAATGTTAAAATGTAAAATTAATTTATAATCTACTAAATAGTAATATTGACTGTCCAGAAATTTTAGATTTAATACCTATATAAATATATAACTATAATAATAATATATATATAATAAACGTTGGTTCGTCAAGTGTTTCTCAGTTCTTATCCTATGTATCCACTCACTCACAGAAATATAGTGGAAACTCGACGGTTAATCGCGTGTTGAAATTATGCACCTAATAAAAATATAAAATTAACAATTTTGATTTTTTCATGATTCTTCGACATTATATGTTGTAAAACCTTTAATTCATAATACTGTATACAATTTATATTATACATATATTTCCAACCTAATTATGTTGTTAGTCTATTTCATATTTGGTACTATTTAATTTGTATAATTATTGTATTACTAAGTTATTTTTATTACGTTCTATTTTACACTACCTACCTATGTATTCTTGATATTATTTTATCTGCACTGTTTGCCTTACGGGCGTAATCATCACTTATGATAGAAAAAAAATAAGAAATATTGAAATTTTCTATTTTATTTTTATTTCTATTGATCCATAGCAAGAAGTATTAGTAATTACTTCTTCATAATATATAAAATCAAATAATATTTAATTATAATATACCTTACTATTATTTAAATTTTAGATGACTATAAATTCATATATAGGTATATATAAGTATATAACATTTACTTGGTACTTACTTAACTTATCTAATTTAGTTAATTTTTTTTAAATATTTATATCTTGTTTTAAAGTATATTATTATAATACTGTATAATATCTTACAAACTAGGTTTGTTACTAGTGTTATATAGTCTATAGAAGAACTATTATATTTAATTAAATTTACTCCGTACAATTATTATTTAATATTTTTCTTCACACTATCTTCTATTATCATGTTTGCTGGAGTCACAGAAAGAACTTTGAATAATCGTTTTTTTTTTTTGGTATAATTTTATCATTTTTAAAACAAAAATTCAACTATCATTGTTTTAAACTGATATTTCAAGTTTTAAATTAGAAAAACCAGTAATGCATTCTATATTTTAAAACAAATACTATCATATACAAACTGTAGGTACTATTACTATTACTACCTCATTTTTTTTAGATCGTCAAAGAACACTGAATAAGACGTGTCATGGTCATATTTTTTTTAGTCAAACGTTTTCGTTTTAGTGCATTGTTCTTATATTTTACTATGATGAATAAATGTACCTAATTTCCAACTGACAAGTTCATGTGATTCACTATGGTATAAAATATATATACTTAAAGTGACCATACCTAATAATTCAGAAAGAATTGTTGTTTTCACTACTTTTAGTTAGGTATTGAATTTTGATAAGAATTCGAATATACCTACCTACTTACAGAAATTACCTATTAGAAAGTAGTCTCATATTGTGACTACCAATATCCCAATATTCATAACATTTAATAACTTATTACAAAATAATTAATAAATAATGACTAGGAAGTAGAGTTTATATGTTTAGCTTTTAATTAATTGAAAATAGCTATTCAAGAAACCTTTTTAATTTATATACTTATAGTTAATTATACAGATATTTTATATATATATAATTTATATAAGCAATAGTGTTTAATCTGCATTTTGTACAAAAAAATAGGAAAATTGTTCTTTTTATATTAGTAGATATACTTGGATTATTGCCGGACCAATTAAGCATAGGTACTTTAAGATCCTATATTATAGATATTTTATGAAAAAAATATAATATTCATAGTAATTTATTATAATATAAAAGTGATTAAATACAAATTAAATGAGTTATCGATGTTAAATGCTGATTAAAATAATAATTCTTATAATTGCTTTTTATTTATTGTCGTTTCTATACTGTCTAGATTATTAATCTATACTCTGAGTCTACTATTCTTGGAAGCGTCCGTCTTGGCATCGTTTAGTCGTTGACCGTTTTGCTGATAACAAACCTCAACCACATGAGGACAGTCTTGATTGAATTTTATTTTAGGTGAAGTGAATCGAAGTCGCTGTCTCAATGGCAGGCAGGTGGAAGCATATAAAATTAAAAATTAAATTTAACTATATAAACATGTTTACGCACAATAAACTAAAAGCTGGGCTTGCAAACCACAAACGTAATAATAATGTTATGATTATAACGTTATATTTGACATAAAACGATTGAAATTTGTAAACGTAATTAAAACGGAAAGCGATAATCGATAATAATTAAATACTGCAAAACAAAACATAACGATTAACAAAATATATAATAAAACATTATAACGCAAAACGAAATATTTTAAAATCTATTTATTTAAAAGGTTTATTGGTTTCGTAAAAAACATTTATTTAATGCAAACAATCTAAGAATTGATTATATTATATTCCGTATCCGGGCCATTGCCTACCCGCATTTGTTATTATTTTTAAATTGAATAGGTATTAACACTATTTTAAATAACGATAAACGCAAAAATTGTGTAACGTTTTAATTGTAAATAACATAAAAGGGATTTTTTTTCAAATGCAAGCTCTGAATTGTCTAAAAGTCATTAAAAAGCTGTTTTAGAGTAAAAACACCTGTTATGAAATTTATAGAGAACTATATTTTGGAGACAACCTCATCTGGGATTTGTATCATTCTAAATATACAGCTCGATATATAAGGGACAAAACCTTTTTTTACATTTTTTAAATAACTTTAACTTTTTTAATAATTAATATTTAAAAATATTTCGACGAGATTTTCTTCTAAAAATGTTTCTCTATACATTTATAGGTACTTTGCTCTAAAATCACAATGCCATTTCGTATGTTATTCGTGGGTATGTAGTGTTCTTTAGTTCCTTATCGTATATAATTTGGTTTCTTAACTATGACTGTCGCTAAAGTGGTTCGTTTTCGCACGAAACTTTTTTTCTATATAATTTCGTTATCAATGTTAAAATTCGTTAATTCTGACATAAAATCACTTTTAAAATACTTTGAATTAATATTCAAATACAATATTTAAAATTTAAAATTTAAATTCTTCTTCATATTATATTTAAATTGTCTATACCAAACCCCTTAAAAAGTGAGTCATTTAACTTTAGTGAATAAGTTAACGTACAGACCGTTAAGTTAGAAGTTCATAATTTAATAGTTATCGCATAATATATTTAATTCTAAAAGCTTAAAGTTAATAAGGGAATAATTTACTACTAACTCACCTTATGTAATAATTAATATAAAGTAGTTCATTTTTTTTAAAATTATTACTTGGGTGATTAGGATTGTGATTTTACTACTTTAATGTTTTTAAATAATTAATATTTAACCACTTAGTTGAAAACTTATTTTACTATTCCAACTTATTTTACGGTGTAGTATTTTAATTTTTAGGCAATTTTAATAATATGTTATTGTCAGATTGTCTATAATATGATAAAATTAAGAAATATATATTTACTTACTTTTAATTAAAATCCGTTCCAAGACGGAGACAACAAATGTTTATGTAGCATCCTCTTAACCATCTTTTATATTTTTATCAAATGATATTAAATATTATAAAATATAAATTCATCAATGTTATAGGATATTATTTAAAATTTAAGACGATTTGTTTTTTAAAAAGTTGCATTTTTGATAAAATTTGCTTGGAAACAAAATGTTTTGTTGTTTAAAATGTTAGTATAGATTCAATTTTACTTGGAGATCTTAAATAACGATGTAATTTTGAATTTCGAATGAAAATAATGAAATGCTTTCTCAATGCATATCTAGGTACTTATTTCAATTGACTACTCAAAAACAACAACCATTTTTTCTCCACTTATTTGAGTATCTTAGTTATATTATATTATAGGTATTAATGTATTATACATTTAACTATAGCAGGGAATCTATATATGAAAGCAAACATGTAGGTGTTTTTTCTTTTTTTTTATAACTGCTGTACCTACCTATATTAGCAAATAAACGATTTATAAACTTTAAAGTTATGAGTACTTAATAAGTAATAACTAATAACTAAAATACTTGCACGGAAGGGTTTTATTATTATGGTTCAATAATTAATAGTGCTGAGATTCTAGATGTGGCGTGAACTATAAAGTGGATTTCTGGATTAGTTAAATTGTTCCAATATAATTTAAAACACGAATGACCAAATATTTATGCTGGTAGGCTGAGTTAAACTAACCTTACTAAACTGAGTTAATCGGATAGTCGGGTAGGAAAAAACACGGAGAAATGTTGTGAAGTGGTAGGTATGTCTTTATATTGATTTTCTCCTAACGTTTTATTGCAGTAATAATTTATTATTAAAAAGGTCAATACAATATTTTATTTTAAACCATAATATTATAAACACATATACCAACAACGAAATAATATTATTTAATGTAGGTAATTACTTATTTAATAGCTGTAATAGTAATAAATGTAAGACATAAATAATTCAACATATGAATATAAATTACCTGATGGCTAATAATATAATATTTGTTCTATAGGTAGTTAAACTGAGTAGAGATTTTTTAAAAATTAGCTATAATATGTTGATGCACTTCAAAATAAATTCGTAACATAAAACACTTCTAAAATAAAATTACGGTAGTAACAAATGCGTTTTTATCGGCATTTGGCAAAGCACTTGCTAATTATTTTTAATTTAAACAGTTATGAATTAAATATTTTAATTTTGTATCAAATATTTTGGAATGACGTTAATTTCTATAAGTACATACTTATAACTTATACTATAGTACTTACAGACCATTATACAAAATCATTAATAACCTCTCTAAATGAGGTGTTTCTATGCAAAACGTGTTATCTCCACTTTCAATAAAATCGAGTTATACAT
>NC_042493.1:11740844-11744856 GCF_005508785.2 Acyrthosiphon pisum
GATATAGCAATTAAACTAATTCAATTCAAAACGTGTTAATACCAAAATGGGTTAATCATTTTAAAATTAAAATTATTGTATTAAATCGTATTAAAATATGATGTTGTTTAGTGCAAAACCAACAATTATAAATAGAAAAATTATATAAAAATAAAATAAAAAAAGATTATATGATAAGCCCATCCATATCCACATGATTGTAATTTCCCGCCAAAGTTCATGATAGCTGCTTTTGGCTTCTTTGTGATAGTAAGTACTAATAGCTGTGTTATCGTGTTAATAATTAAAATTCATAATACCATATTTCGGATTATTTCCATGACAAAAATAATATAGGTAGGTACTTTAAAATGTAATTATATTAATTTGTCATGAATATTACCTACTAACTCTTAAGTTATAAAAAAATATTTGAACTATTATAGAAGCTATGTTGCAATCTAAGCGAGCCAAGCTTTTAGCTGATAATATACAATAATATATACCTATTTAGTATGTTCATAAACTAAATTTTAAATTTAACAAAGCTGTTATATTGTTATATTGAGTTTAAAAAAAATAATACTTTCCACGTGCTTATAATATATTATATAATTTAGTTGTTAATTGTTATCATGATTCATTGCATTTTGTGAAGAATTTAAGTGAAGAATACTCATTAATTCTTAATTTTTTTTTGATACATGGTAGGCATATATATTATTATATTATTATATTTTTACTATCATACATTATTATATATTTTGTATGATCTCATGAAGAACCATCTATAATCATAGTCTAAATTGTATATGTAACAAGGCTGTTTTATTGTTTTATTGAGTTTGATATAAATAAATATTTCCCATGTGCTTATTGTATATCTAAAACATATTCAAAGTGTTACGTCTTGATGTAAAGTATAGAAAAAAATTATTCTAATATTTTTATAAAATCTACACAAAATTAAAATAATGGAAATAATACGTTTTGAAAAAAATTTATAAAACGAACTATAACTATATTTTTTTTCAAAACGTATTATTTCCGGAAATGACACATTTTGCAGAAAATCAAAACAAAAAAACTTTCAAAAAATAATCAAAATATTTAATATTTTTTATTTCTCAAACAGTTTCCTTTTCTAAAAATTAATTTTCTAATTTTAAAAATTACCCATAAGTCCTAATTTTTCCGGTTCGTTTGTAACAGAAAATCACTATTCCTGAAAAAAGCAGTTTTTGGAAATAACAAGTTTCGCATAGAAACACCTCAAATATGATTCTCAATAATGCCTCAACACTGAATAATTGATTAAAATAAGAACATTGAAATAATAAAATAAATAATAATAGTACCTGCCTACATACGTATTCAGTTTATTACTACGTTCAATATTTAAAATGTATTGTAAATATAATAATAATACAAAAAAGATTGTGTTCCTAAAAATATACGTGTTTATTTGCATATAGTAAGTTAGTAAGTATATATGGTAAGTTCATAATCTTTTTCTTCTATTTTAAATTTGTATATGTCTATGCTATTGTATACTAAGTAAATACTGTATATGTATTCAATTTTGATAAATTGTGTAGGTATTATATTGTTTATTTATTAAATACAATTATAGCTTTTTGTACCATATAAGCTAGGTCCTGTCTGTACTTTTATACCCCACTTTACATTTTTACCCTAATTACCGGTTACCACAATATTTGAATTATAATTTTAAGTTGAAAAAATTAATTGATACATAATTCAAAATGTTTTGTATGGATGAGTACATACTCGTTAAAATTCATTTTTAAAACTCTTTTTCTAATTTCTGACGTGTGTAAACAAAGAAAAAAAATGTTTATTAATTACCTATGCTAAAGATTTTAAATCGTTTGTTCCATTATATAGAGTTAATTGTTTATGGTACCTATATTTAAATATTAATAGTACCACTTTAATGTATAACGTACAACAAAATACCTATTCAGAGACGGATTTACACAATTGCTAGTTCTATTAGTTTCTACCTAAGACAACTTTTATTTTGACACTCTTAGATAAATTGTTTTGTCATACATTAGTCATGAGTAACGTTTTTATTGATTTGTTATTTTTTTAATTAAGGTAATGCTAATCTTTTAGACAAACATCTATAAACTGATTAAGTGACTAACAAACCGTTTAAGTACCTACCTAAATCGTTCTAATAATTACAGAAGACTACAAGAATACGAATTATTATTACGAATATCAATTAATGGATATTCTCAAATAATTTTTAAGATTCAGTATCCCAATGTATTTAAAGGTAACGACTTTGAATAGAGATAAATAATAATGATTTTATAAATATTATTTTTAGAGCTCATAAGTTAAGACTGTAAATATTAATGTAAATATTGTTAATAATTGTTGATTTAATGTTTTGTGATTTTATAGCTATCACAGCATAATATGTAGATCATTCTAGTTTAGAATGTTATTAAATGAAACGTTCAACGATTTCTTTTACGGCTGTATAACAGTAGCAGTATAATAATTAATAGCTTACAGTTTTTATGACCGTGTTGTTGATTTCTATATTCAATTTAATAAAATATCAATAACCATTTTAGTATAGAGATATTAAAACAATTAATTGGGTTTATCACCTAGACACAGGACACCCACCCACCTAATTTTTTCTTGTTGAACCACGTGATTCAAATATACCCCTTTGTGTCATCACTATACTGAATACTGATCAGAATTTTAATATTCTGCAGTTCGCTTCTTATTCTAGCATGACTCTGTAGTCTGTACTAATATTGTTTTCCGCGGTATATAAATTCAATATTAAATTATGCGGTTTGTGTAAAATATGTTCAGAAAAAATATTATATAGGTACCTTGTATAAATGTATGAAAAAAAGATAATAAAATCACTTCGCACAGAATCTAAAATGATAAATTGTTCTTTAAACCTACATCTAAACATTATAGGTAAATAACATTTTTTATAAGTTTTTGGTGTATATTAAATATTTGTTATGCTATATAAATATTAAATATATATAAAAAGTATAGTTTTTGGAATTTTTTATTCTTAAATAGGTAAAATTAATAAATAATAATAATTGTATTTATTTATAAAGTTCAAAATTAGTAGTTCATTGTGACTTTGTATATAGCAATTATCAGGTATATATAGGACATAGGTATACAGAATACCAGCGGGTCGAATCTGTCAGAAATAATTAAACGCTGATGTAGAAAAGCAACCTTTTATTTACATTGAAAATAAAATAATTATAATAGTACTAATTGTATGGAATTTAATTGATTTTGATAAATTTAGATTGTGCCAGGTCACCAATTACATATACATGCAAGTCACCAAACATTCAGGAGCGTTCCCGAGTTCTTCCAATGTCTATATCTAACCAAACTTTTTTAAGAAACCCACTACCCACTAGGTATAATTTGTTTCTTTTACACACCTTTGTAATTTGTTCATAAAAAGTTTATGTTAATAGTATGTAAAATCAAATTAATGAACATATAATGACTGCTAAATAAAAAATAAATTGAAATTCATTGCCTGAAATGTAAAAAAAGATATGTGTTTACATTTTAATATTAAACATTTCATTAAAAAACAAATAAAAAAAATATATAATAAATATAACTATTCATATTCTTTTATTAATTTATTTAAATTATTACAATGTATCATAAGCTATGTAAATGTTATTTATAAGTACAAGTATACAGTATAACCAGTATGGGTAACTATTTATTTAAACATAATCTTATAAATATTAAAATATGTATAAGATACTTCTTCATCTTTCTTTTTTCTTTTTGGACAACATTGTTCATCTGCAGTTCTTTTCTATGACAATATCCAAGTTTTAATGTAGATGTTAGGATTGAATTTATCAATTGGTGGTCCAGTACAATTAATGAAAGCTAACGATGAAATATGATCACTAGTCAACAAACTTCTTTTTGAAGAACATTTCGTTCATTGAACTAAAGACTGTTCACATTC
>NC_042493.1:11745117-11753542 GCF_005508785.2 Acyrthosiphon pisum
GGCTCTTTGATCAATTTGAAATATTTTAGGCAAATGGCTTATATTTATATCACCAAACTGTACATCACAGTTATCTGGAGAAAGCATAGTTAAATCTATCAATAAATTATTAAATAAATCTTTATAAGGATCAGCTTTACCTAAAACTGTTACATAAGACGATTGTGTGGTAAAAAGTCTAAGTCTGAATTCAGTAAATAATCGTTGTGTGTGTGTGCGTGAACCATTAAATAAATTACTAAAATTTAATAGCGTCCCCCCGGATTTTGGAGACTTAAATTAAAGGGGACGTATAATCTTACCGTAAATAAGAAGGGGGACTCCGTCCCTCTCCGCCCCCCCCCCTCTTTAACCACTGATTTTAACTATAGTAAGTAATTCTTTCACAGTGTTGTCATATTATTTACAACCATTCATAAATATTTCTACCTTGTTTAAAAGAAAATCAAATAAAACAAGCGAAAACAACATTTGGTTACATTTAAAGTTTGGAAAAATTGCCAAAGTTGAATCTCAAGAATCACGTTTTTTGACTTAGAGTGCTTTATATGAATGGGAACGAAATACACTTTAAACTATGAATAATAAAGTAAAAAGTATACTTAAATTAATGTGATATTTGAGATTGGTTTTTATTCAGAAGTTTTTTATTATAAGGGATGGGGGGGTCGTGAGGTGACTGATTTTATTTTTCGTCCATTTCGGGGTCGCGACGTTTCAAAGGTTGAGAAACGCTGCAGTATAGGTGCTATAGACCAGTAGTTGGCAACCTTTTTGGATTTTGGGACTGCCTTCAAAAGTCAAAAAATTTTCGTGGCCATGTTGCACAGAAATTAAAATCTTTCAGTATAAATTTTTAAAAAAAATGTGCGCATGGAATAGTCACATGGGCCGCCGGTTTCCTATAGACTATCACACAATTGTTAATACGTTCTATTAATACGAGTAATGTTTAATTTATTATAGCTCATAGCAAATTTACATTCATAGCTGATATTTTTAAAACCAAAAGTAATATTATGTTAAATTATTTTGGTATAATATGATATATTATTATATTTTCTGGATATTGTCCAAATACTACATTATAGCATATCAGTCCCTATTTGATTGAAAACACATTTTATTTTATTTTAAAGAAACATATTTGTTTATTTAGCGATGACATATTTATTCGCTATTGATATGCCAAAAACGAGAAGCTAAAAAATGTAAATAAAATATCAAGCAGGAATGTTACAAACACATCTTGTTATCAAATTGCTTTATTAATAATATAGAAAAGAGTTTTTGATATTCAAACCAAGCTTTAAAGACTTAATTTGAAACAAATATTTCTTATACATTTATATTAAATATAAAATGACCTATTACCTTCATTTATCGGTATTATATTAAAATATTTAAACCTATATAAAACCTAACAATATCTAACTTGCATTAATTTAAATTTTATATACATAATTATATATTAAGTTAATCATAATAATAATAATGAAATAAAACTAATTTTATTATGAATATATATTAAACATTGATCATCCCATAATAGTACATTAGTATGTAGTTATTATTATAGTTTATCTAACTATAATTTAATATTATTTTTTTATGATTCTTGTAAGGAAATGGTATACATTTATATCTACGGACTGCGATTAGCTTGATGAACTGGAACATTATATTTTGAATAACTACAGTCTAAAATTATTTAATCGTTGATTAAATTTAAAAATATTAAAACATCTAGAAATTTCATAACATTTTAAAACTTGTGATTTTGAACACGTAAACCCATTAAAAATGAAAAACAAAACTGTATTGTAACAAAAATGATTTTTTGACAACATCGGAAACTTATAAATGTTAAACGTTTTTAATTCCTCATTAAATTAGCACTATACAGTAATATATTGTATAGTGTATACATTATGTACCTATAGACTATAGAGACAGAGACTTCTTCATTCAAATGTTTCACAGTTCAGTATAGTTTTTTCCTAGATTTAAGCCTCGGAAAAACTAAAACTGAGAAAAGTGAAAAATATTGTAGATTCTAGATACAGTTTATAAAATAAAACGAAACACAATATTTTCAAATCCATAGATTTGGTGTATGTACAATAGACATCTTAGCACGTTAAATTATAGAAAAAATGTATAACCTTTATTTTATGGTTTTATATAAACTTTATTAGTTGCTTATAACTTAAAATAAATATATATTTTGTATTATTTAAACATGTGCATGGATGGATTGCTTTCAATCAACTTAATCAACTTAATTACTAATAAATAATAACAAATATCTAATAAGCAATATAATTTGTGAATAATTTAATGTTTCCGAAAATTGATAAGCAACAGCTGTTATTTAACTGTAACCATCTATTATATTAGTACAGGTAGGTATATTCAGTTTATATTAATATGTACGTATTTACTGACTTTTTAAGAAAAATAATTCATAGTAAAAACAAAAATTCCATAAAATATATATACATACCTAACGAAGTGTAATGACATGACATTTGGGAGGAGTAGGATGCTTTGGCCAAAATCCAATATTTAATTCAAGATTGTGTACCTTGTAAAATTAAATCGGACCATACATGGTGACCATAAGAAAATTATTTGGAAATTGATACTTGCTGACTTACTTGCGGGGACTAAATATATACGTCATAATATATCGTTAGGCGTTCAGTAAACTGTTATCGAGTTAATTATCCGTAAGTTCCCGTGCATATAGGTATATATATTATATTCAATAATCTAGCATACATTTCATATTCGTTATAATATCTATAATGTTATGCTAATATAATCACATATTATTAAAATAATTGTAGTAATAAAATATATAATGAGATTAGTGATTAGGAGGTACCTGACTTACCTATATGTTTATTACACATTTACACACCTAGGTACATTAAATATTAAATATCATTAGTTTAAAATAAAAATATTATGTTTAGCTTGGATATAATTAAATTGATGTTTGATTAATAGATCAATGTCCAATGTCTGTAAACAATGTCATCTCATTTATTTGTTTTGTCATATTTAATCAACGTCAAATAAAACAAAATGCGATAAATAGACTCCACTTTGCAGTCGAAATCACTTTGTAATTTGCACAGTAAAAATGTTACATACTATTGCTAGTCTTTCAGCTATTATATACTACGCAGTAGTAACTTAATTAGTACTTTGAATCGAGCCAGTGTGTACTTTGTCTTTAGCAATCGACGATTGTTGAAACACTCTAAAAAAAAAACCGTGATTACTTCCGCCTAGCACGACAAATATAAATATAATTGTTATATATTAATATTATACATTTATATATGATGATGATACTTTAAAAAACCAGGGAAGTAGCTTTGCTGTATAGCTAACGAAAGCCAAATAATAGCTAATGTCGAGTGTATTTCATCATTAGTAATGGATGCGAAAAATTTAAATTCAATAATTTATTGTATAAATAAACGATTCTGAGTGGGGACTGTCAGCCTATATTTCTGAGATATTTTAATTTTATTATAAAATATTTATAATGCTATTAGTAATTTATTTTTCTATTAGTAATACGGGTTTGTAGTTAAACTCATATTTGACAAAAACAAATCTCACATTATATTATATAATAATAATTATTATTTTTATTATATTACTATCGGTTATTAACTTATAGAGTCAATAGAATTCATGGTACTTATAGGTAAATATCTTACAATATTTTGAAAGTTATATTCTGTATGTTTAATATCTAAAAATATATAGATACTATGTAGTTCCAAAAAGTTTCAAGTCATAACAAATAATATTTTTAAATTTCAATGAAATAACAACATTTTTTTTTCTTCATTTAAATATCCAATTTTGTGAATATTTTTACTTAAATGTCTGTAAAAAAACTGTGTATAGCCTATGTATTTTTGAGAATAACAATTTAAGAAAAACAATTTATAACTTTATATTAAATTTTTCCGCCTTAGAAATTAACATTGACAATTTTATAGAGTAATATATCGCTTTGAATTTAAAAGTAATACGAGTTATAATTATAAATTAATTAATTAAAGAAAAAATAGAGTGAATGTATTTGAAACTTTGTCATTTTTATAAGTACTTGGGCATATTGACCTATCATATTGGCCATAATGTTATTACGTCATAATTTTTGCTTAAATTTCGTTAACATAATTTAAAATATGAAGTAATAGATCTTAATTTATTAAGAAGGTATATTATGTCACGGTATATTAGACGCATTGAATGGCATAAATAAAAATCAATGGTTTTTATTTGACCGAACGGCGAACGATGACATTATATTGACCCAAGTTCCTAACGTTTTACCTACCAGCTGGCAGCTATCTTTTTATAAAACCATTGACGTCGACATATCCAAGAAAAATACATACTTTTACTCTGAAGTAGAACTATTTTAAATACATTTAATATAACATTACCAATTGACATAAAATTAGTTCCATATTAACTATTGTAAAATATATTATGTAGGTACATCGTACATGATATTCTAAAAAATAAATCATACATTTTTCATATGCATACAATGCATTCTGTAATATGGTAGGTACCTATAATTATAGATGTATAGGTATATGGTACATTTGTAACTTTGGAAATGGAACTGTTCAATATAATTACTTTGTGAGCTGAGGAGTGTTCAATAAACTAGTTTTACTTTGTGGATCGACTGATGCTGGCTGCAGTGATGTATAACCTATCTATATATTATATCACCACCACATATATTATTTTGTGAGAACCTTGTAAGACCATAAGAGCAACAATGCAACATAAACTAAGTGCACAATGATGCCTGGTACGTAAACCAATTTTTTAAGCGAATATTTTATTATAGAATTCCCTACCTGGCTACCTACCTACAATTCGTTCGATATAATATGGTCGCGTCTCGCACGTCGCAGTCATATTATACAACATTGCGGTAGATCAGTGACAGTGTACGACTGTATGATAACATAATATAAAACGATCACAGTTAGGCATGATAGTTAAAATGTGTGGGTATATGCGTATAATGTATTTCTATGTGGATGTAGCAACGCTGTAATAAAAAAAAGTAATGGTAAAAACGTAGGTAAACACGATCGTATTTTGACACAATCATGTAGTCGATAACGACTGGTGACGGTTTGAAATCATATAACCTATATAGAACAATATCCTATATTATAATTAATCGTTCATAAAATATATTGTGAATTCCCTCATACCCAGTCGTGTCCTGCAGTATAATCCTAATAACTATATATGTAGGTATTAGAAATTAGGTATATTTTATATAGGTACTTATGAACATAATTTGGCAAAGTATAAACAATGAGTTAGCTACTTACATACTTATACAGTTAGTATAGTACTATCAAAATAACTAAAAATAGTTTTAAAATAATTTTAAAAAAACCCTATTTTTGTGTGATCTTTTAAATATGATAATGATTGAAACATTTGAACATTGAGAAATAAATATTTTTTATATTAATACTAATAATTAATATGTTTACTTATTTAGTATTCATTATTAGATGTCCCCATTGACTAGTTGCTCCAATGACAAATAAATAATTACCTAGGTACGAAATATATTTTAATTTTCTGATATTTCAAATTTGAAAATGCATATTATCGTGTTGGTCTACAAGATAATTCATTAAGAAGTTATTCATAGAAGTTATTTCCAACTTTTTAAAAACAAAAATATTATGAAAATTATAAACTATAAAATGTGTACCCATTAAAAAGTGAAAACATAAACATTACAATGAATGAACGAAATATAAATAATATACAGTCGTAACCTAACATTATAAATAATAAATTCATGGAAATTACTTCCATTTCATTAGGGTGTTTTCCCTTTTTGTTCGTTCAGCGATATTTTTATGTGATACTTCATTATTTTGAAACATTTTTGTTAAGTAAAACACAATATAATAAATATTTATATATGTCTATATGTTTTTTTTTTATTATTGAGTTAAAGTTTTGACATCCGAGGTCATTAGCCTGAAGGTTATTTTTAGTAAGTTTTTTTTTTTACTGTGGGGGAGGGTACGGATTAGAACACGTGTATATGTGGCGAGTATTTGTCACTAAAACCCCGGGTGGTCACCCATCCGGGAACTAGAACACTGGCAGATGCTTGAACTCAGAACACGTTAGTGACTAAGGCCAACCACCACGCCACACCAGGCCACAATATAATATATATAATATATATATATATATACATATTTTATGTATTCTTTGTATATATCGAAAGTTGTGTTTATAACTTTGTTGTCAATTATTTGAGATAACGATAGCGACCGTTTTCGATTTGTTTTGCATTTTCCGTAAAAGTATAAAAAAAACTATAGAACCGTGAAACATTTTGGAGAAATCTCAGCAATTGCTGTTCTAAGTGTTTTAACTGCTAACAGCAGGCTCCGATTACATTCGAATATGATGATCTATTGCTTTTAAATGTATATATTAATAGTAAATACCTAGTCAATAGACCATTCACTTGTGTAAGTTATAAGGTGATCAAAACGAGACAAATTCCTAACCTATGTCCATATTTTTTAATTTAAATTATTAAATGTTTACTATTTGAGTATAATGAGTAAGTAATAAAATAAATTAAAAAAGTGTTGTATACGATTTTTTCTTCTTCAAAAATTACGATCTGAGCCAGAACTAGAATAGTTTTGGTTCCAGAGAAACATACATTTAACTATCCAAACACACGTTACCTACTCTTTGAATTAAAGTAACATTTTACAATTTTATTTTATTGGAATTAGGCATTTATTTTGTTTTAGTTTTGTTATCTTTATTGAGTGGCTTTTAAATGGTGGGAACAGCATTAAATGTATGAGTCATTTTCCTGTTTAGATAATCTATTACGTATTAATATTATAATAATATTATAATACAAACTATAGTAAATAAGTAAATATTTACATAAATATCGGAACCATGGTAGATTAAAAATATAAAAACTATAGACTCACAGCTTTCTACTCACTTGGGAACCTGCTATAGGTTTATCGTTTACACCTGTAATGTGTATAATATATATAGTACCCAACAATAATTTTTTAACTGAATAGGAAATTGGAATCCGAAATTAATTATTATTAATCAGAAAATTCTCATTGCTTACACTGCTGTAACATTATATGCTATACATTTTTAAAATATATTAATGCCGTGGTTCTAGTAAATTGAACCAACAAAAACACTCAACTAAGCTCCGAATAAAAAAAAAGCAAAGTATAAAAAAACGGCTCTAAAAATTGTGATATAATTTTATAACCGAGTTTTTGAACTATATATATAATTTATTTAAAATGGTCTGCTAAATAATTGAACTTAAGTTGGTGACTTTAAGACACTTGTTTAGTAATACACTACATATTTCAATGATAGTAGACTGTATTATAATTATCATCTATTCATTAGTCATTATGCAATAATATTTTTAAATTTTTAACTGAAGTCATCAAACTAAGTTCAATTATTTAGCAGACTATTTTAACATAAATTATATCTATAGTTCAAAAACTTCGCTATGCAATTATATCACAATTTCGGATAGTTACAAGTACGACAAATAATTTATAAATTACCGATTCAATTTTTCTGCATTTTCTGATCTGAAGTGAATACAATATTGTTTATTTAGAACTCCAGCCTATTCTACATATTATATTGAAAAGTAGAAATAATTCATTAATGTAAAAAGTATTAATAAATAATATTTTTCACTTTATATTTTATGTTATATTAATATGTTTATACATCTTATACAACCGTTACGCTGTAGGTACTCAAATAATTACACCACGATTATATTATGGGTAATACAGTTAGGTATTACTTATTCGGTGTTTCGTATTAGTATCTTACTTATAACAATAAACGTGTCTGGATTCTGACTTTTTACGCTAAAAAACAATAAAATATGTGCATATACACATGTGTATTTGTATGACGTAGGTATGTATTTATGTATGTATGCAGTATATTATGTAATTATTTATTTTTTTAAATATGCATTTGGGAATTAATTTTTTTAATAATTTGAAAAATAATATGCTTTATCTTATTTATTATTATGAACATTTATTATTATTTTTTTTTTTTCTATAAATGTTCATCATTAATATGTTAATTGTACACGTATACGCAATAAAACAATGATTATTAAATGTGTAGCATGATTCAAAACATAGTCAACCCCACAGGTTGGGTCAATAAATCGTTTTTTTTTTTTAATTAGATATTTTTGAGCTTAGTAATATATTTAGTTTTTGTTGATTTAGGTATTATTTAACAAAATATGATCTTAAAATCTTTAAATATGAAAATCACG
>NC_042493.1:11753592-11754698 GCF_005508785.2 Acyrthosiphon pisum
TGGAGTGGTACGGGGTTACCCCGCGAAATGTTTATCCACTTCTCCGCTCATCTAAACTTTGAATATTTATAACTCATAAACTACTCACCTGAAATTTGATTTTTATGTATCAAAATACTAAGAAAAATATTCTGCTTTGGAATATAAAATTAAAACCCAATGTTGTCATTCAAAAAATTAAAAAACTTAAAAAATTATAAGGATAAAAAATATTTAAAAATATAATTTTTTAAGAAAAACATTGTTTTATAAACGACTTGAAACTATGTAAAAAAATATTTTCAAAAAAATGTACACTTTCTGAAATAATGAGTGTTCTATGATAAAAGAATCACCCAGTATAATATATTTTGTTAATCGTTGTTTTGTTTTGAGGTATTTAATTGTTTTTGATTATTGCTTAATCCATTCTGTAATAACTGCGTTTACAAATTTCAATCGTTTTTTTGTCAAATATAACGTTATTATAACGTTTGCAAGCCCTGCAAATAATATACCTAGGTATTTAAAATTTAAATGGTATGTATAATGTGTTGAATAAACCAGACTTAAACTATTACAATGTTCAATTTTTATGAATTGATTAGATTGGAGCACTACTACACTACTACACTAAGTATACACAAAGTACACTAGTTAAGCCTCATAACTTCATACAGTGCCGCAATTACAATTTTGAGGCCCCGGTTCAAAAATATTTTAAAGGCCTTTTTAGTTTTTACTGAAACATTGGCAGAAATAGGAGGGGAGCTTAACCACCGTTTTTTTTTTGGGGGGGGGGCTTGAGGTATATTTATACCTCAAGCTTATCTATAGTATTAAAAAAGGTGGGTAAGTGGATTTCGCTCTGCTGTACAGTAGGTTACAAGTGGGTCACTGTATAATGGATGGTATTAAATTTGAATTCAATGATATAATATCGTTGTATAAGAAAAACGATTCTGAGCGGAGACGGTATGTTAGTCTAGGTATAAGACATAATATTAAATTAGGTACCTATAATAAATTCCAAATTAATCATATCATAATATTTATTAGGTACTTATAACGCGTTATACATCAACAAAAAGGCCGTGGTACTATCATAGATATATAATAGTATACTT
>NC_042493.1:11755375-11755584 GCF_005508785.2 Acyrthosiphon pisum
GGAAATGTAAACAACCATTGAAAATTTCATGTATCTACGTGTTATTTATTTTAAAGTTACACCAAAAACCAAATTCAATTTTGTGAAAAATCGATTTTGCGTAAAAATTCCTGTTTTTCCTTAATTTTTCTTTTGTTTTTCCCGGCGCTTTTGAAAACTACTGGGAAATTTGACCTCCCCAATGCACCAACGATATTCACTTTCTGATC
>NC_042493.1:11755684-11755953 GCF_005508785.2 Acyrthosiphon pisum
AGGTCCTCTTTAACGTGAATATTTCTAGTATCACTTTATACTCTGCCGATAATGTATGCCATATTGCCATATGCTTAGGGCCGTCAATAGGTTAGGTTAGGTATGTTTATGTCAGTGCAAATACAGTAGTATTTTCTTCGTTGAATAAACAAATATTACTGTATGAACATTCCACAGTTTAGGCTGACTTTCCAATTTAATTAAATATTTTATATTGACTATTTGACCTAAATGTAAAAAAATAAAATCCCAACCAAAACCATAAAACA
>NC_042493.1:11756053-11761876 GCF_005508785.2 Acyrthosiphon pisum
TAATATAAAGATCTAGTTGAGCACAATAATATGTGTCAGAAATCAATGCACATTTTTAATTTAATTTATAAACGTTATAATTATTTTTTCAATCAAAACAAATTCGTAATAAATAATAATGAATAGTGGTTACAAAAAAAAAATTAATCATTTATTTTTATTCTGCAAAGCTGATAACTCATTAGTCGTTCCGATAAATTATAATTAACATTTAATGCTAGGTACCTTTTTATGGTACACAAACCATAAAAATTACTTTTAATTATGAATAGTATTATTATAATATAAATTTATTCTTTATACGAATGTGTATAGCTCATTTGATTAAATATTAATTTACATAAAAGTATGCCCAACTACTTCATAATATACGTAAATATAGTATGATATGCTTACGTAGGTATAGTAGGTACCTCCTATAAAATTATATAGGTACGCTATAAACGTGAGTACTTATGAAATAAAAAACAGAATTAATGTGAGCTATTGGCTATAGAAATATTTTATCTTAATTAATACGTTGGTCTAAAATCTAAATATCACATTTTCAATGAATACAATCTTCTATTTACACCTAAAAGCCTAAAAATTATAGATTATACAGTTGTCTAATATAGTTATTAAAGTATACTACTATCCAACTACCTTACCAATTAAAAGTTTAACATTTTTAATTGTAAATGTAGGTATCTATAACACTTTTTATGATTAAGTTTTGGAATTTTCGTTAGATAATCCAAATTCCAGTACGTGTTTGACCATTGTCCGATTCACACGTGTATAATCTAATCACGTTTCATGTTAATATATAGCTTCCGATAATTGTAGACCGTTGTAGTATAACAATATTATCACAAATGTAGGTAGATGATAAATATTATAATTATATTTCGATACACCTCACTGCTATAAAATACGCACTCATTTTGGGTAATACATTATACATCAGAAACGGACAAAACAAAACAGTTTACTGAACAAAACTAGAATGAATTGTTGGGGATGAGGTCAAACATTTTTTTTTAACATAAATCCAAAAAACATAAAATTAGGTTCATAACCTAATGACATTTATTTATATTTCAATAAAATAAAACCTATTATCAAATTGTTTTAAACTATAATAAATATTTTTTTTCTTTTAATTATATACCTATACATATACCTATATACTATACATAAATATGCATCTGTTTATGCGTTATTGTCACTGCTCTTATTATTTTAATATATTCAATGATAATTTTAGGTACTGTTTATTTTATTTTATCATGGTCCGCAGTCCACTCAATGTAGTTTGATTATCCATATGGTGTGACTGGTGCGTTCTATACAGAGTGTAGCAGAGAGACCTGACAAAAAAAAATACTAGTTAAAGGTATGACAAAAATTATGAAAACTATATGGGTAATAAATAATTTAAGACGTATATTTATGTCAGATAATTCTCAAAAATAATATTTAAACGTAATAACTAGTTTCAAAATTGTATTATTTTCTCCTTATATTGATATTTTAAAAAATTGTAAAAAAAAAATTACTATAGACTTAAATAAACGTTTTTACCATCAAAATTCGTCTGAAAATTAGATTTATAAATTTACTATTAAGATTTTTTTAAATTTTGATATCAAAACAAAATAATGTTTAAATATTGATCAGGACAAGAGTGGTTTTATTTATCAGGTTTTTATGTTACACCGCCTACAATAGACCAATATATAATTGACTAATACTATAATTTACAACTTATATACATAATATAACATCAATGTGATATATCATGTTATGTGTGAAATTAGACAGTTTGGACTCATTTGGACAGTTCACCTTTGCCCACTAATAAGCTTTTATGTATTTTTTAAAAATATTTTTTATACATTTAAACGACAAATTTAATATTGGTGAGTGTTTGGGAAGTTCATTAAAATGTTAACATGTTCATTTATTCACGTTCAAGTAAATTTTATTTTGTATGAACTTGTTTGTTTAGGTCTTTACCTTGAAAGTGGAATGATTAACTGATAAATGTATATAGTTATTACAATAAATTATATGTGTTTGTCATCACATTTAGGAGCAGTAAAAATTTAATCTTCAACCTTATGGGTGGTTTTTGGTGTATATTGGATTTAGTAGGTCCTTAGATGGGTCAAGAGTAAAAAGTTCCAAGTACTTTTCAAATTAATCGGAAAAACGTAAATTTCTACGTACAATTAATTTTGACAAAATCGATTTTGTTTTTTGTTGTTACTTGTGGCCATATTATTGTTGTGGTATATGAATACCTAACTATAGTAGTATAGTCTTAGAAATGTTCACCAAATATTTATATTAGTATTTAATATACTGTCTTTCTTTGCTTGACAATAATTATGCTCACTATTCATTTATTTTAAAATATATTTCAGAATAGCTTAGTGTCTCAGCAATATAATATTTACCTAAATAAATCAACAAATCACTATAGTCTACAGACATTAACTATTATACACTTCCCTGTGATACCAACATAATACTCATAGAATACACATGTAGTTTCAGAACTTGGTAATCTGTTTGGCACCACTGGATTTAATGATAAAACGATTGTTATTAAGTTAAAATCATTAATATTTAAATATTTAATACAAGGTTCTTCATAAATAAATAGTTAAATACTATTACAATTTCGTTATCTATATTATAATATGCAGTAAACTATATTTTGTGGCACAAATTATTTTATGTTATAGGACATTTTTCCGTTTAATAAAAATAAAAATAAAATAAAATAAGTCGTTCTTACCGCAATTAAAAAATATTTACATTTTATAGTTATTTATTTCTCATAAGAATACCTAATTATAACGAAATTATTACGAAATACGTCAAAAATAAAAAAATACATGTTATTTTGTAGTTAAAATTGCATAACATTTTAAATTTAAACACCGAAGTCTAGAAAATTTATTGAAAGATTCCTCTCCAGTTTTTTTTATCTAACCACAAATGATAAACCTATGTATTCACACCGCTTTACGGGACATTCGAAGTAACTTATAACTTATAAGTTACCGTTACTTACTTAGTACTTACCTACGTAATAAAAACTAGCTATAGTAATATTATATTATAAAATAATATTATAATAACTCTATATTCTATGCGATCAGTTTTTGGTAAAAATTAATTCAACCTACCCCTTATTACTATAATGGAAAAATAAATTATTCATAGAAATAGAAATAGAAATATAATATACGTATTACGTTTTATATGTTCAAAGATTAAGGTAATACGAAATATTTCGAATACATGACACTAAATTTTATTCGAGATTTTCGTTAACTGGATAAAGAACACTTGATTATACTTTGTTATGAAAAATTTTAATTTTTCAGTGTATGCATGAGCAAGCAAAACAAACATTTTTTAATTACATCCATTTTTTGACAATTTCACAAGGTTCTATGTGTATGACATGTGTGTGATTCTATACGATATGCATGATTTTTAGAAAACTAAGGTGTTGTGTCGTATAAGAACCTGGTACCTACTAGTATTAAAAAACTTAAATTTTTCAAAAATAAGTGTAATATATTAAATTTTGCAAAAAGTGTAGTGATTTCACTGAGTGAAATCCACAGCCAAGCGAACGAAACAGTTTGTGTTGCATTTACCGTTGAACATACTGTATAATAAAATGTCCTTAAAAATATATGCTGACAGACAGTCTCCGGTCAAAATCGTTTTCATCGATACAATAATTGAGTTCAAATTGATCACATCATTACAGTGACCTACTCAATGACGAGGTAGGTACACTCAACAACTATTATTAAGCAGACGTCTGCACACCCGCATGTATTTTTTCCGTTTTACGGATGTGCAATACAGTACATTTGTATTTTTCAGATCCAGTTTTATGTTGTGAGCTATAATATTAAAGTGAATTGACCTATTATCAAACATAAAGGTAATAATATTATCTGTATTCCCTTGTTGGTTTTTACAATATTTTAATTTTGAAGTGACTTCTATGAGTATTTTTAAATTTTTAAAAACTAAAATATCATACAAAACCAACGAGATAATATATAAAAGGTTCCTAACTATAAGTTTGGCAATGAGTCCAAAGCATTTTCAAACCACTCTATAATATTTAATGTAATAACACAAACTTTCCTAACGTAGTAACGTACATTTTATATGTTATGCGTTAGTAAGACGAAGATAACGTGTGTGGGTACTACGATATCCTCTTAATTAGGTAATAGGTATACATATATGTTTATCGTTTTTAAATTAAAATGCAATTATTTTAATTAATCTATACATATATGATATAAGACACAAAAAATGTTTCTATCTACTTACCTATGTCCTTTATGCATTCCTAAACCGTTCATCCGATTGCGATGAAATTTGGTACAGAGATAGATTAGACCTATTGGGAAGAAAATAGGCTATATTTTATAGGTAAATAAGAGGTCCAACCCGGGGAGGTTCAAACAGGCTTTTTGAGATTATTATTATATTATTATTACTTTTTTTTATAAATGGTTGGTATTGGTTTTATTAATAATGCGACAAGCCTGTGTATTTTAGAACATAATGTCTCAAATTTGAATCACGGTTTCAGTGGACCAATTTTTTGCATTTTTTTGATACTTTAGAGTTAAATTATACACTAACTTACGCGCTACGTGGGGTCCACGATCTACCGCAGGTAGATTGCCTACCTGATAAATGATAATATGTCGCATAATCAAAGGCGAATCTCACGGACAACGATGGTCGGGATGGCTATAAATTAAAATATAATAAAACTTAAACTTAAAAAGACATTGTTGTAACACGCTGTGGAAGGATTTGAAACCTAAAAGGAGTTGAACAATAGTAAAGTATTGCCGTGTCAACTAGTAATATATAAAATATACAATATAAATATTAAAATATAATAATAATTGACTATATTAAAGTTACTATTAGTAAGTATCTATAAGTAATGTAACATTTATTTATGTATAATTTACTAGTACCTACAAATAATGCTTAAAAATACTGACTTAAGTTTTTAATTTGTCTAACATAATAAGCATTTGTAACCATATTCACTGATTTAAATTTATAGATAAACATGAACTATTTACCGATGTAGGTATGATGTTATTATTATATAGGTTTACCTATTAATTATGTATACAACTATTGACTTGATAATTCACTAAAAAAAGTCTGATAAAAAAAAATGAAATAATAAATTTTAACAGCTAAATATATTTATTTACTTGAGATCATTACATTTAAATATAATAGGTATGTATTATGAACTTTGTTTTTGCGTACCTAGCTTATCCAAGTTCCAACTATATGAATGACGTTAATAAACGTATAGTGAACACGCGCTCTTTTCAAACGCAGAATCTTGTTTTTCATATTTGTTTCTTTCTTTTAAATGACAGTTATATGCATATTATGTATTTATATTGATAAATAAAGTATTATTTATAGTACCTTTATAATATAATGTAACTTTGAGATGCCTTAGATATATATATATATATACTTTATATATATATACTGGGTGATTCTTTTATCATAGAACACTCATTATTTCAAAAAGTATAAATTTTTTTGAAAATATTTTTTTACATAGTTTCTAGTCACTTATAAAACAACGTTTTTCTTAAAAAATTATATTTTTAAATATTTTTTATCCTTATAATTTTTTAAGTTTTTTACTTTTTTGAATGACAACATAGGGTTTTAATTTTATTTTCCAAAGTAGAATATTTTTCTTAATATTTTGATACATGAAAATCAAATTTGGGGCGAGTA
>NC_042493.1:11761926-11769618 GCF_005508785.2 Acyrthosiphon pisum
TTCGCTCATCTAATCTTTGAATATTTATAACTTCTAAGCTACTCGCCCCAAATTTGATTTTCATGTATCAAAATACTAAGAATTATATTCTGCTTTGGAATATAAAATTAAAACCCTATGTTGTCATTCAAAAAAGTAAAAAACTTAAAAAATTATAAGGATAAAAAATATTTAAAAATATAATTTTTTAAGAAAAAGTTGTTTTATAAGCGACTCGAAACTATGTAAAAAAATATTTTCAAAAAAATTTATACTTTTTGAAATAATGAGTGTTCTATGATAAAAGAATCACCCAGTATATATGGGTATATTACAAAAATATTTGTCTTATACTATATTTTTTTGAATTAAATTATTTAGGTGTAAGCAGTAATCACGAATTATGGGGCCGATACAATATGGACAAATAATAATAGATTTTAATATTGGTTGCATTGACGTACCTTCATATAACTTTATAATACATTATTCTCTGTTGAGAAATAATATCAGTTAAATCACTATTTTATTTTATTATATAGGTATTATACTATTATATGTTATTATTTATTATTATTATGTTATTTTTGTAAACTATAAAACAAAATTGATCATGTTTTCACTTTTCATCTTTTTCTCTTCTCTGCCCAATTGAGATGTTTTTTTGGTTTCAGACTTTACAATCGGTAAGTATAAATACATTAAATATTACATTTATTATTTTTAAGATATTTAAATACTCTCATAACCCCTGCCCTTCTCTCAAATCAGGCCTACACGTAGTAGTAAATCGTGTAATATGTACCTATAGATAATGATTAATATTATATTTTACATTATTATAGATAATATAGGTAGTAGGTACCTAAAGTACCTAGTACCTACTATAGCAGATAGGGATTTGATCAAATTAAACCTTATATTAATTTTTTTTTGTACTTCCTGTTTTTTTATAAATTATTATTAGTTACATACTAATAATATTTAATAACAAATAGGTATTTAGGTTATACAATGCAGTTATGATATATCATGCATAAGTCGTTAGTTTCTGTTAAAATACAACAGGTATAAGTCCGAAATTATAATTATAGTTTCTACTCTCGTGTTATTTAATATTTATTATTCTAAAATTCTTTGTACAAAAGTACATGTTGTTTTCATATTGAATGTTAATAAAAATTATACAAATGTTATTAGAATAATACTTGTAAATGTAAAATGGAATTTAGATTGAATGACATAAAGTGCTTATTAATACCATATGGCTATATCGAGCTCGACAATAAAAAAAAAATAGAGAAGGAAAATCACATGCACTCGACGAGCGTGCTAGTTTTCTAAATAACTATACCTAAGTACACGAACCATTAAAAAAAGTTATTATACAAATTATAATCTAAACGCGTGAAAATACCTACCACAGACCACAGTTAATTATCTGGTGTAGGTACCTTTTAAACAATTTAAGACTGACAGGTACCTACTCCGGGTAAGATTATACAAATAGCCCTAAAAGAACCTATCAGGAAATATTGTTAGTTAAATATTCCACATCCTTGTTATATTTTGCTAATTTATGTATTATGCTTATATTTTTACTTATATTTTTGTCAAATATTAATAATAATCATAATAATAATAATCATCGTTAAAATTATACGATGTTTCGACGTGTCAGGTTTCTTCTTGTGAACGCACGTGACGACCACATTTTTTTTTTGTGTTCGTGTATCCCTTTCAAGATTATAAGGTACTCAGTTTTCAAGACTATTAGAATTGGCCCTCACAGGACGGCGATTGCATTCCTATATAGCTTGTTTGCAATACAATTATTTTGTTCATTATATTTCATTCAAACTGTTCGGAGTTGCCTCACTGAGAAATCACGATTCCGTGTAGCCCGTATATATATATTATAATATACGTCACGATGAAACAAAACTTCTATTTTCTATATCGCTAATAAAATAGATCTAGGATCGTAAATGTCAAATGCTCGTACTCAATCGTATTATATTTAAGCGATTACTTCGTCATCCGACAACGTGCACAATCGTGTTCCTAAAAAGGTTAACCGTACGCAATGGCTGGTTCTTTCGTGGTTTATGACTTTGGTATAGGTATATCGTATAATATGAATTATACTCCATGTTTGAATTGAGAGGAGGGGCCACGCGGGGGGACTGAGTAGCTCAGCTAAATATTCAGATTTTTTAGCGTTCCACTATTTTTTTTCGAATTAGAACGCAATGTACTGTAGGTACCTACTTTATAGTTTATTTAGTATGATTTAAAATATTATAAAAAATGTATAAAAAAAATACTGATCACAAAAATTGTAGGTATAGTTGATATTTGATACAGAGATACATGATAATCATGTAATAATTACGTTTAATGATTGGGTATAAGGTGGTACCTAATAACTGATATGTAACCACAGTTTACAGCCTTGAAACAATGTATAACCATTAACCACAAATGTTAAAAGTCGAGAAGACTAAGAATATTTTTATTTTGCCTTTAAAGACAAAAAGGTGACAAGTAGGTGTTACTATGCTGTACACTAGGTTACATTGGTTAGAAGTAGGTCCCTATAATGGATGGTGTTAGTCCCTGGATTTTCCACTGGTGTTAAATTCAATGATATAATATATAATATATTGTATACGAAGAACGATTCTGAATGAAGACGGTCAGTCAGCCTATGATATATTACTAAGTATATTTGATAATATTTTTATGAATAAAGTAATTTATTTACCTATTTACGTGAACCGTGTTTTACATTTTCAATTCTTAGCCATAAAAGTTGAATATTTTATACATTTTTAACTACATAATAATTTTTAAAGTTTAAGTTTAATAGATTTTGTGTAAATGCTTATAAAAAAATTGTGCATATGTATTTTTAATATTTTTCAACTAGGATTGTAACAATATATTAGAAACTGAGAATATCCGTATTCCGTAAACAGTTCAAAACAGTTCAAAAATTTTTGAAAATGATATAGTGTATTTTAAATGCTAATATAAACGTTCAGTGAAATGTCCAATAAATGTCCCTACACAAAAATGTGCCAATTAATAACATAAATAGATTATTATTAATTTAATTTTTTTTTATTTAGAGGGAGGTGGCATTCCCCACAAATCTCCACCTATCACGATGTCAAACGTAATCGACCGACGTCGATACCGGACAAATTTTGGTGCGGCTTCACGCGCGCAATGCACTCATGACGTGACGTGATGCACACGTCATATAATATTATATACTTGGTAGCACTCAACGTGTCAAGAATTAATTTTTAATGTACATTAAACCATCTTAACATGTACTACTGTACATGTAACCTATACTAATTTTATTGTTTTTATCATTTCATGACAGTCAAATGTTTCTCAATTTCTTGTTGCTGATCATTTTAATGATTATTATTATTAATATTAAATAATAATCTTAATACTAAATTGCAAGAATTTACAAAGCTCTGATATTTTTCTACATATAGTAGATACAAAAATTCTCAGTAGGGACTAGGGGCGTTCATACCATTTTTCTGGTGGATCTGTCACTGGGTAGGTACTAGGTGGGGGGGACCCCATCACAAAAAAAAAAAAAATGTTTTCTATGTGGCCTGGTAATAATTTGAATGGCCTGCCAACATTTTGGCATCAACAAAAAAAAAAATTGAAATGACGCCCCTGATGTACTTAATTATAGACGAATGAAATGTTTTTTGTTATTTTGTTTTATGTTTTTAATGCTTACTTAATGTTTCTAAAACTAGTAACTTTATAAATTTATATTCAATATAATTATATTGTACATAATATTAATACGATTTTACATATTGTTTTTAATTAATTAACTGAAATACCGGTGTATCTACAACTAGTGGAGTAGTGAACGATTACACATAACGATGTAAAATTCCACTTCAGTGTATTTAACATTTTATTTAGAAAACGTAGTCAGTTGTATTTTTTTTTATTGAAATTTGATTAAGCAATATGATAAATGTATACGTTGTTGTTTTTTTATCCGAGCATAAATCAAATTAACACGTTTTAATTAACATGTATAATAATAATATTATGTTATGCTATATTATTCAATATTGAGTAACAATTTGGCGCTCGTGCGGTAAAGGAACTGTCTATTATTATTGTGTGCGTCTACGTACATCAACTTACATCATTTGAACTTATTGACCATTGATTATTATTTTTGGACGTTTGCTTTGAGGTCAAAAATGAATTTTCCTGTATTTACGTCTTGCCGTCTATATATATCGAAAACACTTGTAAATTAAGTTGATCTCAATGAACCGACTGAATCGTTGTTGGTTCTTACTTCTTGTTTATCATCAAGTTACGTATAGGCAGGTCGTAACACGTAAGGATATAGATTATAATTATATATAAACACAATAAATAAAAATGTATTATACGGACATATAAAAATATAGATACCTACACACGTTTAACATTTAAATGTATTGCGTCAGGGTGCACTTTCCAATTATTGTTTTAATATAATATTATGATCATTTATTAAATAAAAGTATAGAACATCTATTTTATATAAACAAGTAATAATCAAACAATCTGTACCTTTAACTAAAGTATATAATTTGATAAATAGAAATCAAAAGTTCATCTGAAACTTTTATTTTTATTTTGAATAGGTAGTAAAATAAATTCAGATTCCAATCGGAGCATACTGTAAATTTCAATAGCTATCGATTAGGTTATATTTAAAAACGTGTTTTCCTTTGTTGATACTAGGTAGTAAAATAAAAATATTTAAAAAATAACTAGAATTATAAGTATAGGGTAAAGGGTTGTTTCAAAACTACATTACTAGAAATATTATTTAATGTAGATATCTATGGTCCTTTGCTTTGAACATTTATTTTAGTATTTCCGTTATCATTTAGAAAATAATTATTTCTAGAGGCTTTATTTTAATTACGAGACTAACAATTTTAAAAACATGAAATAATTTTTAAATGTTTTATAACTTATTATACCTATATTTATAAATGAAGAAATGTTTGGTGTTTTTCCAAAATGTGAATTGTAAATTCAAACATTCAAAGACTTACAAGTTACAACTTATAATTTTTAAATAAAATTAAAAACTTATAACGAATAAAGTACTTAACAACGTACCTACAACCCACCTATATGCGATTAATTAATTTTATCTTTACAGTAGGATGCATTTTAATCAGAATTCAACCAAGAATATATTAATTTCATGAACTGCTTTGATAAAATGTATAATCTCGAGTACCTACTGTACGTATGACGTTAAAATGTTAAATTATAATATAAAATAAACTAGATTAAGTTTACCATGGTCCAACTATCTCTACATCATCTCAAAAGGTTTGACTAACATTTTTTTAATAAATACTAATTTAAATGATAGATTTTAGATTTTATTTAATAATATGATGTAATAGTTTATTATGATTTAGTAATATTCATATTTATTTTAATATCTACAATTTGTGGTCTGTCATCTGGGTATATAAATCATAGATGCGGTATACTAGGTGATCACCAAGGTATACTTACTCTAATTTTCCCTTTCAATAAAAAATGTATTCAAATATTTGTAATTTTTAGGTAGGTATACTTGTTATTTTAGGGCCTTAATTTAAATAGTTTAAATTTTTTTCTATTATTTAAGCAGCGTCGTGTCCTGGCAATACAAACTTCTTTTTTTTTTCAAATTAGTACAAATCATTTTACCGAACATTTAAAAGCAAATGATTTTTTGAAAACGTTCATTTATACAAATTAAAACTCGAACGAGGGTTTTCTGAGTTATTAAAATGTATATATTAAGAAATAAAAATGATAGTATCTAAAGATAATATTACAAAAATATAAAATAGATTGAATGTTGAATCTAATATAATATATTATGCTCAGACAATGTTTACAAATTATAAAATATTATAATAGTTATAATACAAATTATTATAGTTTACAAATATCATTCCATAGCCCCCATCAAAAAATATACTTTTTCAAATTTCGATTTAAATACATAGACATTTTAAAATTGCATTGGCTTAATCAGTGTATGGGAAAAACAGTGATTCTCATTTGAAAATAAATTTGGTATTGACACTGGACCCTCCTTAAATAGTATAAAAGTGTAATTTAAATTTGTAACTGTAAATATGTTTTCTAAGCACACTTGAACATCAACAATTCAGAATTTGAATTAATTTATTAGTCATTACTAAAAGAAATGTGATTGAGCATGCTTGCCGCTTGGAGAATCACTCTGTACCTATATATTGTAATGCACGGTTTATTTTAATTTTGTTCACGATCAATTTAAATTTTAAAAATGTATTATAAATTACAAGTAGGTAAACTCAGCTTTGTTCAGAAGTCAGAATCATCTTTGAAATATAAATTACAATAATATAATATTTTATAAATTCATTATAATTATGAATTTCATATTGTATAGGTATTGGAAAGTGGCTTACAATAAGGCGAGGAAAGCGCGAGTACGTGATGATATAAATTATTTAGTGACTGTGAATTTTGATAATATTAATATATTAATAATCAATGAAGTCACTTCCTGAAATTCACAATTACAAAATCATTAAATATATATATATATTATATTATTATGTAAAATAGTTTGTATACTCAAATACACTTTTAACAAAGAATGTTGAACTTGTAAGCTGTATTTATATAGTTTCGTCTATATTATTTTCAAAATTTAACCAATGTTAGTCGTTAGTGTGATTTATAAATATTGGTAAATACGTTTCTAGGTTCTATATTTTTATACTAGGTAGGTAGTAATGTAACTAGTAGGTATTAAATAAATAATTTATGATAAATTAATATATATTATTAAAATTTGTCTAGCTTATTATCCGGAAATAGTTTCAGACTTTGTCATTAAGCATAAACAGTAAACACATAATATAATATCCCTGATGGTATAATATAACCTACATCATTACATTATTGAGTCATAATGTCATCACACAAATAAACTTGCCTATAAGTAGGTACTTAAAAAGATTTTCTCGCTGCGCGCAACCATTCTATGTACCTATTCACATATAATATTTATTTTAAAATTTTTATTAAAATATTTATTACCTAGACCCTAAACAAACGACTGCCTATTGCTGGCCGGTTCTTATGGTATAATATTAAATATAATATATATCATAGACCAGTGGCGTATTTAGGAATTTTGATAGGGGGGGGATGAAATATATAATAATAGGTACACTCAATAAATACAAATATAATATACATTTTTAAAATCCTCTAACTTGTTGAGTTTAGTGTGGATCGAGGTGAAATAAGAATTAACACAAATTGTATTGTACCTAATAGCATTTATTATAAATTCATACTAACGACAATCCCGTTTTTAATACGATAAACAAAAAAAATAGTTATAATACAAAATCCTGTTTTCTATTTTTTTGGATGCTCAGTTCATCGATGAGCTTATCTGGCATGATTATTGTATTGACCGGTGACATGCAAATAAAGCCAACACATTAAAGAGGACGCTACACCCGTATATGTTTGTCTCCGTCTTACACAAGCACGACATAGCAAATTGTCGCTCATTATTCTCAATAATGTGCTGTTGGGTTTTGATGGCGAAAGGGTGAAATAACCTATAATCAACTT
>NC_042493.1:11770462-11782637 GCF_005508785.2 Acyrthosiphon pisum
TAAAAGTAGTATCATATTGAGAAATACAGAAAATAAGTTAACTTAATTTTACAAAAAAAAAAGGTCAAGAGGGGGATCTATCCCCCGTATCCCCCCCCCCCCCCCGTAAATACGCCACTATCATAGACCATATCGGTGGACCGTAGTTAATACTAGTTATATATCATTATTGTGAGGCGGGTGTGTGTGAATTTTCCTTTTTGCCAAGTGTATTTTAATTTCACTAGGTAGCAGTTATTATTTTTTTGATTTGTAACAAAACTTTATTTTTACCATACAAGTTTTAATATTTGAAATAATTAAGTTCTTAATAATATTTAGTTTAAGGTTATTCATTAAATTATCAACTGACAACAATTATAGACACTATGAAGTCTATCACAAATTTATAACAAAAGTAAATTGCTTAATTGCTTACATTTTGCATGTCTTGTGAACTTATAGTCTGTGAAGATGAAATACCTATTTAAATAAATCAGTAAATCACAATAAGTACACAGTCTACTGAAATTATAATCATTATAATTTACCTACATATTAAGTTTTCCTATGATACAAGTAATTTACAACCCCTCCCCCCTGGAAAGCACATGGAGTTACATCGTATAGGCGTACAGCGACGGCAACGTTTGAATAATATTATGTTTTTACAATTACAATAAAATTCAAAAATTGTATACCAAAATCTCTCGGGCCTCCACAACCACCTTGAAACCACATATTATCGAATGTGTTTGCAATGATAAGAACAATGAATACAAATCTTCAAAAATCGATTGGGCAGCCTACACAAATTTAAATATTCTCGGCAATAACCACGATACCGCCAGGCGCTAAATACTCGAGCAATTTTGCAAGCCCTTTAGGTTGACTTCACAGTTCGTACTGCACCGTAGCTTATTCAAGTGTTCATATATTGGTGTAATTAAATGGTAATAGTGGTAATTGATACATAATATACGACGAGTAGGGTTGGATTCTACTCTGCAGTGTATGAATTAATATATGATGGTAACAATTGTATTGTACCGCTTACTATAACAGTTAATAATATGATGACACTGTAAATTATATTTGTAGTTATACACTTATATAAATATAATATAATTATAATCGTGCGAATACGAATTTTATTGAAATTTAATTTATATATAATATACTATAGTAATATAATATACTATTATACCTACAATTTAAATACATAATAATAATTATTAATACTGGCAGCAACGATGATGAGAAAGTGTTACGACACAAGTCGTCATCGTCATGCGACGTTATAATATAATTGAATAATATAATATCATAATAATATTAAATAATTGTATTATCATTATAATCCCTTACATACGTGTCCCGGACACGTTGTAATTTTTTATACGACAATATAGAGCGGCTGCGTTCTCGACGACGAATATTCAATCTTTCGACCTACGCGGAAGCCACATAAGCACAACAACGCCAGCCCCCGAGTACAGGATAGTGCTATAGTAGTGCATACACCAATGATGATTTCGGTGTTAGATCGGCGAAACGAACGGATTTCGGAAAGTATACCGCGCGGTAGACGAGGTGACCGCCGCCGCAGTGCGCGGAATGTACAAGGTACATGATAATAATATTATTATTATTATACATTTATACATGAACCGTCCTACCGAACCTGACGAAGTGATGACGACCACCGCTCACCGAGTTCAATCGACCTCGGTTTTTCGACCTTAATATAATACAGCGGATGTGACGGTGCGGCGTGCGTGTCGTGTCGACGCGAAACGGGTACGCTCGCGAATCATTCGTATTGTATATCAATATAATACATAATAATATATATATTTTATATAATATTATAGTATAAAGGTAGGTACTTATAATATTATGAGGATATAACAGACACTCAACACGATATACCACCGGGAGTCGAAGTGGTATACCTAATAATATTGTGCTTGTATATTTTTGTCGACGCACCGCAACGACGCCGATGTGCGAAATGTTTGTTTTTAAATTATGAAATTACGCGATATATGTATAGGTGCTTAATGGTTATTCGCATGTCGTAACAGTACCATGAGTGGTCATCGAGTGGAGAGGCAGGGGGTCTTCTGGGGACTGAGCCCCCCAAATGGAATTGCATGTACGTCCGTGAACCGTGTAAAAATAGTAATCAAAGTGAAGGCCACTTTACAACGCCTAGCCCTCCCCCCAGAAAAAAAAAATCAACCAAATTTCCGGCCATGTAATTTACATGGGTTCCGATTCATTGGAACAAACGTTCGTTTGTCGTCTGTCCCTAAATTGCCAAACATCAAGATCAAACACGATAATCACACGTGTCACAATCATCGTTATAATACTATTGTGGCTAGTGGCTACGGCGGCCGGCGGTGTATCGAAATATCGTGTGGCGAAAAAAAACCCAAACGCACGTTTGGCAGACGCGGAATGACGTAAATACGTGAAGTAATTACAATTGATCACGGAATACGGATTCCTATGCTACACTAGATAAGGAATTTGTGTCATCGTCTGAATCTCGTTTCACCATTTTCTTGTCCTGAAAATTGTCACGGCTTTGTAAATAATATGACGTTTATCTAAGGCATTTCAGTACCTATGTCACCTAAACGCTAAACGGCTAAATAATTTGCAATTTGTATGTCCACGGAAATTTTTACATCCCGAAACATAGCGGACGATCTGAAGTTATTGCCTACTGATTTAGTATTCATGTTTTATTCAGATTTCCTAATCTAGTGTAGCACAGAAATCCATGCAATTTACAACGGCGTCTACGCGAAAATCAATTATCATAGACATAACGTTCCGTCGGCCTCGGATGACGTCACCACGACAAGACTTTCGGCGCAAACGAGGCTACCGCGGTCGCCGCAGCTAGCCCGAGTGCCCGGCCCAGGACGGAGTGGTAGGCATATTATACAACTTTTTCGACAACACGGCGTGCAGCAATAAACTAATAAATAATAACGATAATACGTCTGTCGTCTAACCACCGTCATTCGTGACTCGCATAGTACCTGCCTAGTGCCTATTGCCTGCCTTCCTAGTTCTTACAACAATAACACCGTCTAGTGCGTGCACGCACTATTTTTATTATTATATAAATAAATAATGACGATTTCCCGGTAGGTATATACCACGCACTCTTCGACGATATCGCTGTTAGGTATAAGTTTGTTACAATAACAATAATAATCGTAAAGTACGTCGAGCATGACGTCAACGCGGAGGAGAAAAACAAAATTGCTAATCGAAAAAAATTTAATAAGAATAAGGTGTGGGTATATCCGATATCGGGTGTAAGCACTTGTGCGAGCGCGCAAATGCTGCACATTAATATCGTTGATGCGAGTCCTCCACGGCGGTGTCTGTGTAAGAAAACCGCATCCGCGTGGGAAAAAATGCGCCGATACGCGGGAGTGCCGCGGGTAAATGGGAATCGTCCACAGATATATAATAACACTAGATAGCCGACTTCCTATAGCAGCAATATCAAATATTGAAGTTGGGAAAATGGCCGACTTTTCTTATCAAAGGGCCCATTGTTTACATAGTTCTTGTTGATAAAATTGTAATAACGTATTAAGATTAACGTATTACTGTAAATTGTAAATTGTAATATTACAATTCATTTTCTTTTAATTAATTTCTTTATTAAGATTAATTTAAGATGGTGCACAGATGTTTTGTTGGAAACTGTCCCAATAAAAAAGTAACTGGAAGTGGTATTCATTTCTTTTCGTAAGTAATTATTTAAAATCACAAGGTTAAAATTACCTATAAATTTCACTATTAGTCAAGCAATATTTAAGTATAAGGCTCCATTCATTTGGAAAAATGTTTTCCACTGAAATTTTGAATGAAGTTAGTGACAGACAAAAATTGACCAAACAGATACTTTTTATGAACCAATAAAAGGGTTCTTTTATTTTGTTACAACAATCTTTAAGTTTTAAAATGTTTAAATTTATATTATTACTATGTTATTTAATAACGAGTTTTCATTAGTATGTTGTTTCAGTTTGTATAAATAATTTTATACTTACTTATATATAATTATGTAAAATGTCCATGTACTAAGTTTCTATTTTAATATTAGTAGTTTTAATTTGTTATACTTATATATAATAATTTGTAATGTTCCTATGTTTTAATTATCTACCAAAGTTTCATTTTTTATGTTACCTAACTAGTTGTTTCAAATTTTATTAGGTATTAAATATTAATTGTAAAAATAAATAAAAGGTTTTTCATTGGAATTAATATATTCTAAACTTTTTCTATTATTTTAATTTTCATATGAATATTTAACATAAATAACGACAAATTAAAATGGTAAAATACTACTTTGTCATGGCAAAAGTACAAGTAGGTACATAACATTATAATTTATAACAATAATCATTGATTCTTTATTATCAAAAATCATAATGTAAACAAGGGGCTCTTTGATAAGAAAAGTCGGCCATTTACTGGACTTCAATATTAGTTTGTAGTCGGCTATCTAGTTGTATTATATATCTGTGGAATCGTCAATCGATATGAAAATACGGGAATCGCGCGGGGCACTAGCGACTGCATAGAGAAGACGCAAAAATAATGTAACCCGTGGTCCGTGGACATGATATTATCAGATACGGGACGAACTACGAGCGGCCTGGCCAGCTGCTCCTTGGTAGGCGGTGCGGTGATCAGGGGAAGGGGATTTACATCCGCGGGGCCTGTCGAGCGGGTAGCGGTCGCGGTGGCGGAGTCCTTTATAATATTATTATTATTATAACATCGTCATCTCGCGCGGTGTCTGGCGCGCGCTTGATTGCACGCACTCACTGGCACTCCGCCGCACACGCCCACCGACCGCGACGGCCGCCGCCGACTGCCGCGCGCTCTCCCGTCGTGCGATTGCGAGTGCGGTGAACGCGAGCGCTTAGGAGTTCGGAGAGTGTGTCGTGTACTATTATTATTATTATTGTGCTGCACTGCATCGCGCGCGCTCTCACACAATAGCGGACGATGTGAGGGCAAGAAAGACGGGGAAAAAAAAATACAAACGAAAAGCAATTTTTTCGTTCAAATTTTTTTCCCTTCACTTCCCGTCGCCGCCGCCACCGCTCGTTTAGTGTGCGTGTGCGTGTGTGTGTACGTGCGTGTGCTTGTGGAAAACTGCCGCCGCCGCGCTTTCGTCAGGGGGGCCCCTATCGCATAAGGAAACGCGACGACCGACGACAACTACAGCACAACACACTACCCCGAAAGAGCCACCGATCATCGTCTCTGCAGGCAACTGTGGCACAGCGAGGACGTGCCTGTCGATCATTTGCCCGACCACAGACATCCACCTTATTGTCGATCCGTTCTGGTCGTCTCGCCTTCACCTCATCCTGGCGACTACACTACCTACCAGTCGGACGTCCTGTCCGTCGATCTGCTAACTCCCTACCATTGCAGTCATCTTCGTATCCACCACCGTCTGTAGTCCGGTATTTCGTTTTGAAATGCCACAGTCGCCGGACTACCATCGCGTTCTCTGCGACGCACTGCCAAAGCCGGCCTTGTTGCTCTAATTTACACCGTCGTTTTCGGTGAGTGTTCTTTAGATGTACGGTCGTATAGATCAACGTATATATTATAGTTCTGTCAGTCCTAACTCATATAATATGTTGTAATCAGTTTTTGTGGATTTTTTCATACGTCAACTTTAAAGCACAACTTTTGATTAAGTTTCAGTAATACTTTTTCTGTTAAACTGAACACTATTTGATGATATTTAAATAGATATTGGTAGTTGTTATACAACTATTTGTTTTGAATTCTTAAATTCTATTAATTTTGTTCTTTTAATATTGATCAATATTATTAATGAGGTTCATGGTTACCTAAGTTTATTTTGAAGTTTTTTGTGTACTTACTACCCATTAAAGTAATAATATAATTGCTCACATTTTATAGAAATGTGTATCCTAAATAAGTTGAATATTTTTTTGTTACAATTTTTTCAATAATAATAGATACGTAGTATTAAGTAAGTAGGTGGATACCTATGTACTTAAATAAGAAATAACTCGAGAAATAACTTGTTTCAGTTATGTTATGTTTTATTTGTATATTATATTAACACAAAAATTAAAGTATGAATTAAAAATATTTTGGATGTTAGGTATAAAGATTGATCAGATAGGTAGGTACCTAGAATTATTCATTAAAAGTAAAAATATCTAGGTAGGTACCGAATAGTTTTAAATTAAATTACTTAGTAAATATTAAATTATGTGGGTTGGCAACTAAAGCTTATCAGTGTATAAAGATGATCTTACATGTTTATACCTCCTAAATTTTTTCTATTTATTTTCAGTTATTTACAAGCTGTATGCTTAATTAATTAGAAAAAGTTGTAAAAACTATTCATAGTTTTATTTACTTAAGTTTTTCCCAATCAGTTCTAAAATCTACTTGGGTATTCTTATTGAAATTTTATTTGTCAATAAACCTTGTGTTAGATAGGTAGTCAATAGAGGTACATAACATTATTTTGTAGTAATTTTTACATCATTATTTTTTGTTTATTATCTTATTTCAATACCTACCTACCTATTTAAATTTCAATTTGTGATATTTATATAGGTGCTTAATTATACATTTAAATTTGTTAAAATTAGAGATAAGAAATTGTTATCATGTATTCTGAGTTCAAGAGTATTAACTATCATTACGTATATATAGCCCTATGTAAGTATTGATTCTGATCAATTATTATCAGTGTGTATTGTAGATATTTCATGGGTTATTTAGACCTGAATATTATATATAATTTAATAAATATAATACCTACCTATATTATTTATGTCACGTATACACTCTCTTGTATATAATATGTAAAAAGTATCAGAATACATTTTCCTTCAAATATTACACAGTTTAATAGGTATGTATGAGTATATGTCATAAATGTTGTATTGTCTAATTAAATGTAGGAATAAATATATTTTTTTAAACAACCTGAATGTAGGTAGGTGCCATCACCAATACTTAGGATACTATAGGATCAAAAACTATATAAATTATATCTGTTGATTAAAATAATATTAAATGTCAGTGTAGATTTTGTTGTTGGAAATAATAATAAATACATACAAGGTATTTTTTGGAATCTATGATGTACTTTTTGATAGGTACCTACATGACTTAACTATAAGCATACCTAAATTATTTTATAAAATCAGTAGGTACCTAACTAATAATTTAGTTTTATAAAATAGATTCTAAATTGATATCAATCTTAATTTTCAATTAAAACTTTCACTATAATCTTATTTATTCACTGAACTTCATGAATTTTTTTTTGATATTTAGCAATTGCAAAATTGTATATGATTTTATTATAAAACATAAATTGTTGTAATGGATTTGTAGGCCTTCATTAATTTATTAACAAAATGTATGTTCCTTCAATTTAAAAATATATTAATCTATTTTGAAAAATTATATAAATAAAATGAATAAATATTTTTACTATTTCTATTTGTATATTTTTATTTATAATTTCCAGGTGCATTAAGATTTTATCTTATTTTCAACAACTTATCTGTAAAAACCAAATCATTTGCCTATAATATGGCTATGGTAACATTCATGAATCCTGAACTTTTTTTTTATGTATAATACAAAGAGTAATTAACAATGGCTAGTAGAAAATCTTGGAAGGGGCAACTGTCGTTGAAGGAGTCTGAACATCGTCGGTATTCAGATTCAGAAGAACACAAGAGTAAAGCATCAGTATCAAATAATTCAGGTAAGACTTATTGTAATACAATAATTTTTGAATTTTAAATTAAATACATTTTATTACAAATTTGCTCGCAAATTCATATATTAAATGTTATTTTATAAGTTTTGTTTTTATTATCAATATTAAATATTGATTAAGTATTGAACCAAAAAATAGTATTACATATACATTTAGTTTACCTACTCGCTTACCTATTACTCCATTTTTAATGGTTATAAATATTATTTTCTTTTAAAATATAATTACAATCTTTGCAAGCTCACAGTAAGTAAAAAACTTTTATTTCACCTGTGTATTACCTATATAATTTATGCATATTTTTTAAAATTATTGAAATATAATAAGTATACACGCGCGCCCGTAGGATAAAGTTCCATCCGGTGAAAGAAATAAGAATTACTTACAATCTAATAATAGTTATAGTGATATTGATATTAAAGTACATCCAGTTAAACTTGTTGAGGGGGTCAATGGCCCTTTTGGACCTCCCTCCTTGTTATACCAACAAGGGCGCCCTTGTTGGTATACGTCTTGATCAAGACTTGATCAAAATAAAGTATATATACTACAATGTTATAACTATTTTGTAATAAAATGTTAACAATTTTATATAATTTTTTCTTCAAATATAATTTCAACATAATAATAATTACTATAATATTGATGTGTTAAAAACATAAAAATCTGAAATAGATAATACCTCGTATAATACATACAATTATTTATAAAGAAATAAATATTTGCTTAATTATTTAAAGACAATTTTAGAAACTTTACCAAGTATAATATAGGTAGTTATGGATCATTTGTAATAAAATATATCAATAATTATAAAATCCATATAAAATTAATAATTCCAAACTACAAAACAATGTAGGATTCATTTCTTTCAAAGTGGAATGCTGTAATAATTTAAATGAATTAGTTGAGCAAGTTATAGATATCAGTAGGATAGGATTTTATACAATATTTAATGTATCCAAAAACTGATCTATAACAAGTATTTTATATTCCTGATTTTATTTTGTACTTTTTAAAATGAAATCTTTGTAAGTAAAATGTATCCAGTTTTAAATTATATAGTCTACAGCTCAGTTTATCAAGAAGGGCCTGTAAAAACTTGTTAAGAATTCTTTACTGACCCAAATACTGTTTTCTTAAAAATAAAAAAAAAACATTTGAGAAAATTGGTTTGTAATTTATTAGACCGTTCAAATTTTTAAATAAATAAAGTGCTAACAAATTGTAACTGTTTTTACATAAAACTAAAAGTACATCATTTTTAAGTGAATAACATAAAGATTATTTTGATTGGAATTAAAAATATTAGGTTTTTTGACCAATTGTTATGTATTGTTTAAAATATGTATACTTGTATAAAAAAAGTTTTCTTGTAAAAAATATACCACTTGACAATTTTTCTTCTCATAGTAACTTATTTGAAAATATCTATAAGTTCATAAATTTGACTACTTTATTGACCTATAATATAAAATTAAGGAATTTATGTGATTATTAGATTTATGGTATGATAGTTGGTAGTTAAGTGTATATATACACTTTTATAGCCTTCTACCAATATATTAAATAAAATCTATATTTATTTATTTATTTAGTTATTTTGTATTGTCAGTAGTATTCTATTATCCTATAAGTTGTAAAATATAGGTGTAACCAATTTGAAATTTCAAATGTTCACATTTTAAATGAATAAATAAAAAAAATCAAGGTAACATTACAAAAAAAAGAAAGGTTTTAGTGATTGTAATCATGATATAGTCATTTATGGGGAAAGGTATTATTGATAATAGTTATTCACAATCATGGTTTCATTATCTCAGGGTCGTATGAATTACAGGGTAACAGGAAATTTGTAAGGGATAATCATATGGTAGAACGGGGTTTAGAGATAAGTATTCTTTATAAGGGTGTTATAAATATTCAACATAGTTCTATAATGATATTTTATGTGGGTATCATACATAAATATAAGTAAATACTAAATCGTTTTTATTCTGAAATAGAGTAAGTACCTTTTAGGTAAATTTTTTTGAATTAATATGGTATATTAAAATACTTAAAAAAATTAATTAGGTATTTTATATTAAAAGCATTTATTTTTTTTAAATATAAAAGTTTTATGGATTAAATAATTTATAATATATAATTTGTTAGTTTTATTTTGTTTTTTTTTATATTAATGATACTATTTATATATTTCCAACTATAGTATTACAATTTATAAGAAAACATTTTTAATCACAGAAGTTGGTCACTTTCAATATATATCCATATGTTTAATATAAATGTATACAACATATTAGTGAGGTAGTTTATTTTAGGTGATTATATACCTATATTATAAATTTACCATAATTACAATAAAGTTATTATTGTAATATTTAAAAATCAACCATATTTTATTTAAATATATGATATTATTTAAATACTGCATTTAAAAATAGTGGGATTAATATTAGAGTTTTATGTAATAAGTTTGCCTATTATTTTGTTATGTTAAATTTGAATGACCTTCAGTATCTACTATTATACTTTTATTTAATTATATGTCTTTATTATTATAATATTTTTGATTCATAGTCTTATAGTTTTATGTGCTTGTATTACAATGTAGTTCGAGTAATGAGCTCAAAGAAATTGTAGTTTTATGGAACAATGCCAATTTGATTTTAATGTCCCTTATTTAAAAATTGTATAAATCTTCATGTGGGTAGTGGTAACTACTAGTGACTTATGGTGAAGAATATTATAAATATTTTAAGTACACAAATTAATTTAAAGCCATTTTAGTACATAACATTCCATTAACATATTTTTAAACATTAAATAGGAAACTATATTATATTATGTTTTAAAATAAGAGCTTAATATTAAACATAATATAAAGAGTTTAGTGTGAACTAATCTACATACAATGACCTTGATTCAAAAACAATATTTATATAACAAAAGTGGTTTATAAACTTATAACATTTTGAAGGAAATGCGTGAAAATGAATTAAATCAAATTTACATTGTTCCTACATTTTGTTAAATTATAACAATATATTTTATGAAACAAAAATTAAATTTGTAATTCATCAATATTGTTGTATTATGTTTATAGTTTACATTATTATTTAATTGTATCAGTTGCTTTGACTTTAGTAAATTATCTTATATCATTATTATCATCCATTACCTATATTAATTAAAATCTTTAATGGTTCCAATGTACTCTAAATAATTTTAAATGTATACTATAAATATTAAAATTATGTTTGATTTTATTTATTATACAATTAGTGTATACAATTTTAACTTATTATCAAATTAACAACTTAAATCATTTTAAATTTATTTAGTATGAATATTGACTATTTTATAGCTTTTAATAAATTATTTAATCAAGAATAATGTAAAATTGAATAATATATTAAAACATAAATATAATTCCCATTTGATAAATTAAAGGCACATCTAATAGATACAGAGTTAATATTTAACATCTTTTTACCTTGTAATGCTATAATTTTTTTTGTCAAGTATTTTAATTTGATAATAATTATGTAAATATTTGGTACTGTACCGCTAAATCCCTAAAAAATATCAACTAAATTTATATTGTATTAATTTTACAATTATATATTTGTGAATTTTTTAATTTTTTAGAACTGTTTATAAATCATTGAAATTTTTTTATTATTCTTGATTTCTCTATTAAATTAAATTTCATCCAAAGTTAGAAATATTTATAATTTATAGTACAGTTTGTTGACTTCTAATTTAAAATCTATATTTAACCTTTGCTAATAATTATCAGTTTTTAACCTGTTTGAATCTTACCCGATTCACAGATTTAATCTTATTATTTTTTATAGATTGTATGTTCTTTTGATTAAGCTTTACTGTTTATGAAATATGTGCATCATATATTATCAATTTGTAATCAATAAACCTAATTATTATTTAATAATGAATTACTTTCTGTAGTAATATTTTAATCTTCAATTTTATATTCATTATATATACCTACTGCAATTAAATTATTAATTGAGTCAGCTGTTGATATGAATATGTATTTACTATTTATTTTTCAGTTTATTATGTAATAATTTTAAATATTCAGTCACAATTTATTATTATTAATGATCAAATTTGATGTAACTATATAAATATCCATTTAAAATTATTATAATTCTATAGCACTCATTCTACTAAAATCCGTAGTTAAATTATTTATATTATATGAGGTAATAAATTAGCTAAGTATACATTTTATTAATTTTCTTATCAAAATCAGATTTATCTTTAGATTCATATCAGAGTCTCACAGTTTTACAATCATTGGTGTTACTTAATTAGTTT
>NC_042493.1:11784048-11784377 GCF_005508785.2 Acyrthosiphon pisum
AAATTAATTTGATTATCTTGTAGATATTTTTTTTTTCATCGACAAAGGTAGTACAAGTTTACGAATAATCTTGTATTACATTTTCAAATCTGAGATTAGACAGGAACAATTTGTATGAGTTTTCAATTTAAAATAATTTACACATTTTCTGGATTTTTCCGTATTTGGTCCAGATTCTACACTCCTCAGTCGTAATTTTAAAAAGTGGGCAAGTGGGTGTCGCTCTGCTGTACAGTAGGTTATAAGTGGGTCACTGTAGTGGATGGTGTTAAACTTCAATTCAATTATAAAATCATTGTATAAGAAAAATGATTCTGAGCGAAAACGGT
>NC_042493.1:11784477-11785497 GCF_005508785.2 Acyrthosiphon pisum
GTCACTAAAAATAAACCCATGCCCTATGGTAAATCTACAGTCTTCATGGTAATTTTGTTTTATTTACCGACTATTTATCGGGTTTATTATATATTTATGCATGAAAAATAATTCGCAGATAATTCAAAAATATAGTATACCATACCACCATAAAGATATATGTTTTTATTTTCCAATATTTATGCCACGAACGACTAGTGGCGTATAGTACCTATATCAAAGTGGACAAATTACCACGGCTAGAACATTTAGAAAACAGATATAGGTACCTACCTACTTAAAACTTAAAAGTAGTATCATATTGAGAAATACAGAAAATAAGTTAACTTAATTTTACAAAAAAAAAGGTCAAGAGGGGGATCTATATTTATATAGTTATACACTTATATAAATATAATATAATTATAATCGTGCGAATACGAATTTTATTGGAATTTAATTTATATATAATATACTATAGTAATATAATATACTATTATACCTACAATTTAAATACATAATAATAATTATTAATACTGGCAGCAACGATGATGAGAAAGTGTTACGACACAAGTCGTCATCGTCATGCGACGTTATAATATAATTGAATAATATAATATCATAATAATATTAAATAATTGTATTATTATTATAATCCCTTACATACGTGTCCCTCCCGGACATGTTGTAATTTTTTATACGCCAATATAGAGCGGTTGCGTTCTCGACGACGAATATTCAATCTTTCGACCTACGCGGAAGCCACATAAGCACAACAACGCCAGCCCCCGAGTACAGGATAGTGCTATAGTAGTGCCTACACCAATGATGATTTCGGTGTTAGATCGGCGAAACGAACGGATTTCGGAAAGTATACCGCGCGGTAGACGAGGTGACCGCCGCCGCAGTGCGCGGAATGTACAAGTACATGATAATAATATTATTATTATTATACATTTATACATGAACCGTCCTACCGAACCTGACGAAGTGATGACGACCACCGCTCACCGAGTTCATCGACCTCGGTTTTCGACCTTA
>NC_042493.1:11787362-11788303 GCF_005508785.2 Acyrthosiphon pisum
AGCAGCAATATCAAATATGAAGTGGGAAAATGGCCGACTTTTCTTATCAAAGGGCCCATTGTTTACATAGTTCTTGTTGATAAAATTGTAATAACGTATTAAGATTAACGTATTACTGTAAATTGTAAATTGTAATATTACAATTCATTTTCTTTTAATTAATTTCTTTATTAAGATTAATTTAAGATGGTGCACAGATGTTTTGTTGGAAACTGTCCCAATAAAAAAGTAACTGGAAGTGGTATTCATTTCTTTTCGTAAGTAATTATTTAAAATCACAAGGTTAAAATTACCTATAAATTTCACTATTAGTCAAGCAATATTTAAGTATAAGGCTCCATTCATTTGGAAAAATGTTTTCCACTGAAATTTTGAATGAAGTTAGTGACAGACAAAAATTGACCAAACAGATACTTTTTATGAACCAATAAAAGGGTTCTTTTATTTTGTTACAACAATCTTTAAGTTTTAAAATGTTTAAATTTATATTATTACTATGTTATTTAATAACGAGTTTTCATTAGTATGTTGTTTCAGTTTGTATAAATAATTTTATACTTACTTATATATAATTATGTAAAATGTCCATGTACTAAGTTTCTATTTTAATATTAGTAGTTTTAATTTGTTATACTTATATATAATAATTTGTAATGTTCCTATGTTTTAATTATCTACCAAAGTTTCATTTTTTATGTTACCTAACTAGTTGTTTCAAATTTTATTAGGTATTAAATATTAATTGTAAAAATAAATAAAAGGTTTTTCATTGGAATTAATATATTCTAAACTTTTTCTATTATTTTAATTTTCATATGAATATTTAACATAAATAACGACAAATTAAAATGGTAAAATACTACTTTGTCATGGCAAAAGTACAAGTAGGTACATAACATTATAATTTATAACAATAATCATTGATTCTTTATTATCAAAAA
>NC_042493.1:11788403-11797461 GCF_005508785.2 Acyrthosiphon pisum
ACTATATTTAAGAACAAAATATCAGTAACGATAATACCGCTGAATACCTTTTACTTGTATTAATTATATTTTCTTTTACACTGGACACCCTTAATTTTATTTTTGATGCAATTTCTATGTTTTTTTGTGTTGAAAACGATGGTCCAAGAATGGCAAAACTCAGAATTTAACGAGTTTTAGCAAAAGTAAATTTAAAATTAGCCCGTAGATAAGTAGATAGTAGCTGGTACCTGTAGCTACTCTATACGTTGTATCATATTAAAATATCCACGAAGTTTAATTTCGTCCCATCGATTCGAAAAATATGTCAATTGAAAATAACGACAAACTGGTTTTTAGAATTCACAAATTAGTCATTAAAATATTATAGGTACCAAGCCAAAAACTAACTGGTTAAATTTACAACAACTGCAGATTTTGTGCCAAGAGACTATTAATACTTAGGAATTTTATATAAAAGAATTGTAACCCGGTATATCAATTAGCGAACAACCTATACATAGGTACATGGGAAATATTATAAAATCTTGAGTTTCAAAAAATATTATACCTAGTGTATACTGTATAGACAGTGTTGACGATGTTAGGAGTTTTTAATTAAAAAACGGATCGTCTAAATATTTTGAAAGTGCATTTTTATTTTTAAATTGAGAACCACTGGCAATTTTCCAAACGCACTCGAGTATTATGTACTCGTAAATACCTACTTATTTACTCATGTGGACAGTACCGAGTGGATAAGATCGTAATCAAACCTATATAAAAGTGATAACACAGGAATTTCGGTGTAAAAATTAAAAAATAGTAATCGTGAGTAGTTTGCAAATATTCGTGTTTAAAATACGAAAAAATAAAATGATTTAATTAATAATTTATCTGCTGTTTTTTACTTGCGTCCATTTATTGACAATAATATTAAAAACATACTTTATTATAGGTACTTAAAGTTAGATCACATTTACACGGTTTTGTTTCGGTGACTATCGACTTGACATTTGTGTACGATATTATATATGTGCGACAATAAAACATCAATTATATCAAGATTCGAGTTTGTTGTGATATTTCGGGTTATATTATATTATTATAGATTATAATGCCAAATGGATAATATGCTTATTAATGTAAAGTGTTTTTGTCTAATTTCTATCTTGATCCGTGCACGAGTTCTTCTGAGAGCAAAGCTAGGAAAAAACCCTTAGAAAATTGATCTGTCAACTCTTAAATCCAAATTTATTAAGAATTCTAGTTTCCTATTATGCAGATTAGGGAAATCATTTGAAAAAATTATAATGAAAATTTATACAAAATATTATCATCAACTGTGTGCGTCGTGCGCATGCATGTCGTAGATAATATTGTACTATCAAATTAGCAAAAATTAGCAATATTAATGAAATGAGTACCTAAGTACTTTGGTACCAGTCTACTTATTATTTTTAGAAAATGTAATTATACTATTAAGCTAACTATTTCCAACTTATATATATTTTTTAATTCTATTGACTGTCCAACATGGCTATTACGAGTATTATTAAACTAATTTGTTTATAATCCTATAAACTTTTAACTTTAACCTTTCTTATATATTTTTCTGATTTAAATTTACTTAAAATCATTCGTTAACTGCCTAACGTGTCTGTACCGTCTAAACGTACAAGTAAGATAGGTACCCACCCATCAAAATTAAATGTGAACACTTCTACAATCTTACTCAACCGATTCGAGTGTTATTATATTTCTTACACTGCCCTGCCCTTTAACGATATTAAAACTATTTTGGAATTTGGCTGTACTTGAGTACCTATTTAATGTAAATAGTAATATAAATACATAATATTATGATGTATGACTAAACACAAAACATAAATACTTATAATTTGTAACTATGATAAAAGAATCTTAACGGTAGACTGTCATCATCACAATAATAGGTCTTTGTTTATTGATATGTAACAAATAAGTAAGGATCTATTAACAATATATGGAAACATGTTAATACTTTTTAATAGAGATTACTGATTAGTAATAAAAATTACTATATCTAATTACTAAATTACGAGTATGTATAATATACTGTATAGTTGTTAGTTATAATGAGTGGTTGTGTGGCTTATATGCAGATTATGCTTATTGACCATAGATGTAATATATAAAGTTGTTGTACCTAATAAAAAAAATCATCTAGTAGGTACAATCTATACTCTATAGAGATATGAACGAGCCAATTAATGCCAAGTACCTGAAGTAGAAGTAAGTACCTACTTCAATGTTAAAGAGTAAAATGTTTTTTTAAACTACGTGAGTTACATTTTCATAAGTGGTATAATGGAAAGTAATCTATGGCTCTATATACGATTCACGAATAGGCTAAACGAGAGAATTAATTAAATTAATTAATAAAACTAAACACTTACTGCAGTTAATGGGTGCTTAAAACAGGGTCATGAATTTTTTCACGTTAAAATCAAATTTATTTAAAAAATACCCGGAGTCCGCTCGTTAAAAAATCGAGCGAGGATTGCATTAAGGCAGTTCCATCGGCAGGTGTTCCCCCAAATGTTTGAAATAAAAATGTTATGTCGGTATCCAAAGGAATATAATTACAAGCAAATATACGTTGCTAACGGCCAGGAGGGAGATAATTTATTCTCACTCACCCTGTTTTGGTACCCAATAGGAGGTGGCCGACCGCCGTCGATGAGCAGAAGTCGTGGTCCCGTTTTTCCGTGTGCCTTGCATGGATGGGTGTTATGCACTTATGTCTAATGCACCATCGTTGCAGTTTTGACAATGGTCTAAATTGAACGTATCGCATCAGCACGTCATAATACGATGGTGGCCTGAAAAAAAGAAATAATTAAGAACTATGATTAAATGGGATTTCTATAATATATTATGTTAGATGTGCAGCATACTCAAAAATACAAATCGCATCAGCAACAGCCGCAGAAGTAATTGACATTACCGCACTGCTGTTTAAAAAATTAGATTTAGCATTGTACGTTTTGATAAAAACATAACTCTGTAAAATGTGTATATATTTTTGTATGAATATGAAACCCCACTTTCCCCCTACCGACGACAACGTTGATAATCATAGATATACTGTGTATTATAATAGCTAACAAGGTCGGTGATAGCTAATATGCCATTATACAATGTCATTAGAAATTCATAAAAAATATTATTTTTATTTTTATGATTTAATACAAGATTCCTTGTAAATTTTTCTTCTTATATCAAAAGAAAAACTGTTTACCAGAAAGTCACACAAATTTTTTATGAGGGTTTTAAGTTAAAATATTTCAACATTAGATATTCAGCCGTAAATCAACTATGTTTCCTCAATCGATTTCAAAAATATTGTTCTTATTAAAGTTGAGAGTAAGACGTCTGTGTATCGCTATTGATACGAATTACCTTTTTATAGGCTGTTTGCTCATTAGTCATAACTATATAGTCATAAAAAATGTTTGAATTTAACAATGTCATTATCTAAGTTTGACTATATACGTTAATTTGACGCGAACTGTGGCGGTGGTAGGTGAAGCAAATAGCATAACACGATTTACGTTATAATAGAGTTTTTATTTATGATGCATATACACACACTTGACTGTGGTGACGACAGTACTTTGAAATTTTAATACTAGTTTAAGTGTATAAAAACAGAGTAACTGTTTTATGGTGTGATTTATTGGCGTCGGACGTGATGCTGTCGGTACGACGGCACCGGTAAACGGTATTGGGACAAAATATCAAACGAATAAAATATCCAGAGATAAAATAACCAATTTATAGGTAAAATATCAAAATAAAAATACAGTTTAAAAAGAGAATGTTAATCAAAATTACATTATATTTTTAGAATCAGGTATATATTTATAGTAAAAAAGAATTGGATATTTTTTTATTTGCAGTAAATATGATACGTTAGTTTATTATATATTTCAAATCGTTTTTTTCCTACACAAATATTAATATATTTTATCCTATACAATCATATTTTTTGAAAAAAGATTGTTCATAATGATATAAATATTGTACAGTAAATTTAGTAAGTATTGACTAAATAATACGTATTTTTAAACACAATTATCAGTTATAAACATTTTTTTTCAATCTATTTACGAAATAATATGCAAAACTTTAAAATCTATAGTTTTATTATAAGTTAAAATTCTACACAACAGTACGACACGATCCTCCATCACGCCTTCTGCCGTTAAAGGGTAGCGCTGTTTGCAAGTCCGCTAGTGGTTTTGGAGATGAGATAGACGGGGTATACTCATAGGTGCAAATTGGGGGGGGCTTTCGGGACTAAGCCCTCCAAAAATGTTCATATCCCCCCTAAACATTTTTTACATTATGTTATATTGCTATGTTTAACCTCCCCAACGCACCAACTAGATTCACTTTTCCATCGAACAGGATACTGTTGAATAAAATCGAAGCAGTTGTACTGCACTACTGCCCCAAACACACACACACACACACACAAAACACATATCATTGTATAAACAATATATGTTCATCGCTTCGCTCAGAGTTAAAAGTTACTCCTAGACGAGGAGACTTTTCAATTTTTAATTTAAAACTAATAAAACGAAGAAATTGGATTTGAACATCAGCTGTATTTTTATATAATAAATGATATATGCATTTCCGTAAATGCTCGATCTCTAGGTTAATACTAGGCTTTACTGTTTGTAATCGTTAAAAGCTGAAAATCATAATTTTATTGTGGCTAGTTTGGACGTTGTGTACATCCTAGTACCCAGGATATAGAAATTGAGTTAATAAACGATAATAGTAATACACGACAATCAAAATTACACTGTACAAAAATTATATGTACAGGTTTTAAAATAGGCAATGTATATATTGTACACACATATTTAACGGTTTCTACATTTTTTGAGCATAATAGGTTCGCATACTGTATTTGAATTATGTATTATAAACTTGAAGTTATTTATAGTATAGATTTGTAAAATTATACTAGATGATTCACAGGTGATACATGCTCACTTCATTACACATCACTACATCCTCATTCATATTTTAAAATAGGTATTTATATTTCTCAAAACATTTAAGTCCTGTAGTCCTGAGCAGTGGTGGGCTGAACTTCAATTTTAAATGACGCATTTTCATAATTATGTACTTACCACCACCGCCACTATCCTATTTTTACTTATAACAAAGTTATGATGTTAATAAAATGTGATCGAAAGAGCCAAGAGGTCAGACTTTAGCATGTAATTCTGCGCCACAGTCACGGGGTGGCACCACCCCCTTTGAAAAGTTGACGCAACTGCTTCAAAATTGACCACTTCGGCTGGCCACTGGTCCTGAGATATAATCTTCTTTTATTCAAATGAGATAATCACTGGTCTACCTATTTACTGTTAATCGTTAAACAAATGCGTTTTTTGGACATTTGTATAATAAGTCAAAATTCAAACTTTAGTTTCTGAGATAATAAACTTTTTTTTTTATTATATAAAAATAGAATATTTACAATCTGTAATATTTATATACAATACAATAAGTCAATTTGATAACAAAAATTTGATGGTACAAAACATAAATGGCGTGAGGAGGGGGGCCCACCAGTGTGGATACCCTCAGATAATACACTTTATGTACCTACCTACTTTTAAATTATCCATGGTATTCATTTTAGAAAAATTTGGGGTTATGATGATTTTTAAATCATAGTGATGTCTATTTTCACATAATATATCCGCGACAGCCGACTGGTCCGCAGGTCGACTGGGTCCGACCCACGCGGTAACTGGTAATACAATTTGTATAATAGTACCTAATGTGCAATAATTTGTAAAAATTGACTAAGTATAATAAGTACTTGACTAAATATTACATAATATAATATTTATATATGAAAAATATTATTTTATATTTAATGTAAAATAGTTAATATTATTAATTATGGATTTTATATTATACATTAATTTTAGTACTCAAAGTTTAATAATTCAAAAACTACTCATTCGAATTTAATTTTAGATACTTCAACATTTTTAATAAAACGATCTTCTAAACAATTTACAGTAAAAAAGGATGGTGATATTTTGAATAAAAAATTTGTATGAGTAGGTACTAGAAACTCTTTAAATGGTATACACATTTTAAGTATTTGAAAATATGCTCTTTAGTACCTACCTATGTCCTATCGGTTAGGTATTTGTAGTTCTTATTTTATTTTATTATATTTGTTATTAAAGAAAAAATATCAAATATTTATAACTAACGTAAAAAAAACACAAAATTGTTTTCGGTATTTTGTTCAAATGTTTTATTATTTTCAATATTTATGGATTTGTATGAAATTTATTATTTAGTTTTATAAAATAGTAAATTTTTATATAACAAGACTAAAAGTAGCTCAAGTGAATTGTTGTGAACAAGACGACCATCTAACTTGAAGACGAATATTTCCAAAAAAACAAAGCAAATAGCGTTTGTATACTTATGTTATAGAAGATGTAATAAATTCATAACTTTGTTGGCACTACCTATATATTTTATTTAAAACAGTTACCCATTGACTATTATGAAAATTTATGTTTACGTAAGTCTATTTTATAAGGCTCCTCATCAATAATTTTATAACATTTAATGTCCTCCCAGTTCAATTATTATTTAAACGAATTGCAATTCTATTCTTGGTAAAAAATATAACATTTTGGGTAATTTCTAATGAGAGTATTTATTCCAAAAAAAAACATGTAGCATATATCAGCATATGATGTTATAGTGCCTTACCATAAAAAATCATTCGGTCCAAAAATCGTTGACTATCTTCCACCAAAATATTACAACTCTTTACCTTTGACAGTTAAGAAAAATATTATATTTATACTAAGTATCTATCTATGTAAAATTTATGTCATATTTTAATTTATTTTAAATCCATTTATGTTTATTAGGGTATATCCTTATTGTTTTCTGTACTGTACCTACTTTTGTTATCTAAACTTTATTTTATGTAAGTACTTTCTGCCTTCAACACAAGCATTATTGCTTAAAGAAGGTAGATCTTTTCCATTAAAATATTTTATACTTTTTGTGACTTGAACTTAATAATGAATAATATATCAATATAGTTAATTATTTTCCTATTAATATTATTAATATAAATTTTTTTTTAAATAAAGTATAAATGGTTGCTATTGGTTATATGAGAAATAATTGCCCATGAGCCGACGTACCAGAGACGTATCCGGATTGCCTACCAGGGAGGCTGAGTTGCATTCAAAAGGAGTTGAACAATCACAATTTTTTTAAAAGTTATAATTTTTCTACTGGCAACAAAGTTCGGGGGATCAGCTAGTATATATATATATAAATCTTTCATACGTGTGTGTGTGTGTGTGTGTGTGTGTGTAGTTGTGGCATGTGGGTGGGTAGTTAAAAAAAAATGTTTCAGGGCGGAAATATGTTAAATAGTCAGGAGTGCTGATGATGAATCTTGCTACGGCTCTTATTATTATTATTTTCTCATTGCACATTTCATCTATATGGTTTAATTTTAATAACGTTATCGCGGTCGTCCGTCATCTCCAATTACACCCCTCACCTATAACACACAATCTCATGCCACATTTTTATTCAACCGTCATTGCTTATGACAATACTGCGCATCTTTGATGGCCTAAATACAACGTCCCAGACATCAAATGTTTGACCAAGAATATTATTATAACGTTATAATAATATTATTCGTGATTATAATGTTATTATAATATTATCATTTCAAAATGCTGTCTAGGGTAGGTATACAATATTGTCATATTTATATTGATATATAATAAATCTATTGAATAGATTATCAGAACTAGACGCTGTCTTTGATCCATATTATACGTCACTTACGTCGTTCTTAGCAATTTATCAACAATCGTTAGATATATTTAAAAATGTCAAAGCTGAATTTATTGTTAAAAACGAGAAATGTGGCCCATCTATTTGAACTAGGCCTAAATAAAAAAAAATTCATAACCTATCTATTAAAATATCAGTAAATCGTAGATGGTCAATTTTAAGAAATATTTAGAATAGCTTTTGGCATCCTATCACACCTGCAAATATATAAAAATAGGAATGAATTTATAATTGGCAATTTTTTATTCTTACATAAAAACTAGTTATTTTCGGATACCGAATAGGACCAACAGAATTAATCAACAAGGGGGAGGGGGGGGGGAAGATCTCAACCTTTGTTTCGGTTGCGTACGGACTTGGATACCATGAATAATTTCTATTCGTATGGGTCCTCAATAATATATAATTATAAAACATTATACACCAATATGATATAGCGCCTATACATATACCTAACATAAAAGTTTATTTCGAAGTAACTTCGAAACGTTAAAGGCTGTATAATTCAAACGATTGTAACCTACACTATATGACGTAATATATTGTATTCGTGTACTCGTATGTAAATGTCTGTGTACTTATTAAAATTTACTGCAAATACGACCTTTTATAATAATATTATATAGGTATATAATTATAATGTTTGAAAGACGAAAGGCAACAAATGAAAAAGGAAAACTGTATTAATTGAAATGTCAATTTTATATAGTAACGTTAGACATTTAAAATGTTCTACTTTTTATTTTTTTATTTTTTTTATTTACAATGATAACATTTTTGTTTTTATATTAAAATGTTATCAAACATTCCTATTAAGGTGTTTGTACAGTAATTAAAAGTATCAAAAATCTGTTTTTAGAAATTATTTTACATATGGATTTGAAGTTTAATGAAATTCAAATTCATCAAAATAATAATTAAATTATAATTTAGTAAAATAATTAAAACGAATTATAACTATCAATAAAAAGAAAGGTGGGTAAGTGGATTTCGCTCTGCTGTACAGTAGGTTACAAGTGGGTCACTGTATAATGGATGGTATTAAATTTGAATTCAATGATATAATATCATTGTATAAGAAAAACGATTCTGAGCGGAGACGGTATGTCAGTCTAGGTATATAGACATAATATTATATTATAGT
>NC_042493.1:11805201-11806557 GCF_005508785.2 Acyrthosiphon pisum
ATAGACAATATTTATTATACTGGTTTTGCTTGTTAGGTTAGAATTTTCTCCATTTCGGGTTTCTTTGTCATTGTTGTTTTGATAAAAATATTAAAGTTTAAAATAATAAGGAAACAAATTAACACTAAATCAGATGTATATTGGATATTTATTGTCTGATGTGTTCAATTTATTGTTTTATTTTATTTCATTGTATGATTCAAATCTTCTATTAATTTCTTCAGTTACTATATTTATATCAGCAGACAGTATTTATCACGTCCCGTTTCTGTATGTTTATAATTTTAGTAGGTTATCTAAATTTGAACATTTTAATACACTATACGACAGTTATAATTATTACCTATTGGTTCTATTTATTTTAGAATCATAAGTTACATGTTTTAAATACATGATATTAAATTTATCAATTTAAGTACCTACTCAGATAATAATAAATAATTGTAATGTATTGTGTTCATGATATTAAATAGTGTTAGCAGTTTCTATATAACATTTTGGAAAAATGTACATTTTAAAAATGTATGGACTTAATCAGTTGAAAATATTTCATACTATATACATGATATACATTGTCTAGTTTTTATTTTATAATTTCTTTTATTTTCCCAAGTTATCTAAAACACGTGCCAATTAAATTATCTACTATATTTTTTTTTACATAAATATGTATATAAGTATAATCTTGTCCTCTTAAATATATCATGTGACTAATTTGGTCAAACACTTAAGAACACTCTCATTACTATTTTATTTTATCTATCTTTTGTACAAGGTTCGTGATTTGCTGTAACTAATTTATTTTATTTAGACACCAGCCATCAGAGTCATAAGTCGTAGGTTTCATTAATAATTTATACTTGAAGCTATTAACATTACATTGCTGTTCAATATGTGCTTTGTAAATTCTTTATTTGTTTGTGAACAAAAAACTAATTTAAACAATAAAACCGGTGAGTTATATATAATATTACATAAAACACTTCATTTTTTACATGGAGCATTTTTAAAATAATAACAATTTTTTTTATTATTATTATCGAATTATTATTGACTAAATTGTTCGTCGAGTATTAGATATATTTTACAAGGCATTCGGCATATTACGTTTTTAGTAAATCATAATTATTTTTTTCCCCAACCAACGTTTTGTTTCACATGTCATTAAGTGGATAAAAACCCTTAATCAGTTTGATGGAAGATATACAATTGGAAATATTGCTGGGGATTAGCACCATCAAATATAATTATGTTTATTAGTTTATTTCATTCAAGTTTATCTTTTTTTTTTAAATACGCTGTAGTATTTTGACATCATATTTTTAAATTTGAAGTACTAAAATGTCTCTTTAATAA
>NC_042493.1:11806752-11835128 GCF_005508785.2 Acyrthosiphon pisum
AGAATATTATTATTCTCATATTATGTTGTATCATACTTGAGTGTGGTTGCTAGTCCTATGTTAACATTTATTATTTTGTAACACATGATCCTATTTTAAACATATTCAATTTAGTGAAACTTGTATTATACACAAAAATATGAAATATAGTTATTTCAGTAAATACAACCAATTAAGAGCGCCTTCACACGCTTTTTATAAGAAAATTTAATAAAAATATTAAGAAGAATTAAAATTTTAAATTCTTAAATATATTTAAGTATATTAATTAAAAGCATTTAAAAAGTATTTATATATGAATACCAAGTACCAACTATAGTTATTACATATAGCATATAGAATAATAACAAGGTTTTATAGTTAATAGGTTTTGCGCAAAAAGAACCATTTAAGTTACTGTTATAATTAAAAAAAACCAAATTCATATGCAACAAGTACGACAATATTTAGTGTGTCGCAGCAATTTTATTTTTGATATCATTAATTAAAAATAAGTTTATTTTTGTTTATTACATTTTTTTGTAATTTTAATCCGAATAATTTTTTTTACGTTTATGATATAAAAAAAAAAAAAATGTTTGACAGAATATATTGTCTTCTGTATTGAGTATAAATTTGATGACTGTAACCTAAATGGCATAACGGTTTTCATAAACAATTTATGGATGTTTTTAATTAGAAATCACACTTCAGTTTAAATAATTTACTGAGCATATTCTTCCTAAGTATGTTACCATGAATAATGTGTTTCAATCAAATAAATAAGAGATCTCTGGAATTAAGATAAATATTATAAATATATAATATACCTAATTTAAGTATAAATAAATGATGACTTAAAACAATATGGACATTTTGTACATCTTTATTTTATCAATTTACTCATGCTTTTCCAGATTAGGTATTATTTCTTTTAAAGTTATTATTGCTTAAATAAAAAAACTAAATATTTTTTTTTATAGTTGAGTTTGATTCTTCAATTTTAAATAAATTTAAACTCAAGAGTGTCAACATTTCTGACAATGTGTCATTGATATGCTTAAGACATTACTAATCTTCAAAATAAATGTGAAGAATATTGGTTTTTTGTTAAAAATCTATATTTTTGTAAATTGTAAACATTTTTAATGATATATAATTTTATTTTAAAACCATCTTAAAATTATATTCCAGGATAATCTAAATTTAGATATACGTATTTAATGTATACTTGAATACCAAGATTTGCTATGACTATTAAGACGTGTTCTTTGGTCTCTTTAATTATAATTAATAGTTAAATATTTCATTAAAAAATTATTGGTATGTAGATATCACCAAAATGTAATTATTAAAATAATAACCATTTGTAGGTTTTTCTGTCTACTATAAATATTGTACTGAGTTACAGTTATATTATTTATTTTTATATTACAATTTTAAATGACATAATATATGACCTTTTTTACTATATTATAATATATTTTTAGTTAAAATTACTAATAATAATTTCTAAAACCATTTTACTAATAAAGTAATTTTTTTATTAACTACTAAAAATATAATATATTTGACTAGACAATATTACAATTATAGAAATATAATATTAGTATTATATGTGCTATTTGTAAAGAGATGTCTTTTTACAAGTATGCTGACATTTAACGATGTATTTTTATTTAGATAAAGATAGAATTAGGTTTGAAACTATTGTATTTATAGATTCTAATATAACTTGAGCTTGTACTTCAAAATAATCACTTATAATTGTGCTAATAATACCTTACAAAATTATTATCTTATTTTTTTTTAAACAATATATTATACTTAATCACATCTTTTCAATAAAAATTCATAATATATAATAATATATCACCAGTTACCAAATGTAAATGTCAGAGGTCATCAAAACCACTTATTGAGTAGTTTTATCATCAATTGTATTAGATTATTCTAGAAACAAATAACAACACTAAAGTTGTATAAACAAATTAAAACTCAGATTATCATTATTATCATAATTTAATTGCATTGAATATTATAAACATAGTAAACTAAATTATTAATAATTTACTTAAATAAACTATACCCTTATATTATTGATTAGTATCAGTGACGTAGCCATGATTATGAAATGGGGGAAGGTTGGGGTTAAATTAAACTAAGTTTTTTACAGTTATCATAAATAAATAACCCTGATGGGGGGGGGGGGGGGGTGGGCCCTGGCTACGCCGCTGATTGGCATAATATATTATTATACGTAACACTTTTAGGTTGAACTATGGTACCTACTGTTTTACATTTGAATTATTTAAATAATTGTATATTATAAGAAATAGTAATACATTTTATTATAATTAATTGTATATAAGAAGTATACATTTTTTGTTATGTTTACAGAATTATCAAATTTAGTTTTGATGCGAAACAGTACATTAGGGCAGTCAGCACCTTCTTTATCAAATAGTTTGGTGTGTGAATATAAAATAATGTTATACTTCTATTTAATTCGAAATTTAATATGATTTTATTTTTTTATTTTTAGAGAGAATTACATGTTGCCGGGTCTGGAAGACGTTCAAACAAGGCTAGTCATAGAAAAAGCTTTATATCAAATACATCACCCACATTACCAAGATGTCATTCTCCAATGTCAAGTAAATTGCTTATGAATAATATATTTTTAAATCATGTCTGTTATTTTACGCATTTTTTAAAATTATTTTAAATTCAGGTAGTCCATTGGAAAGCCCTAAAGTAGTTCACTCTCATCCTCATTTTCCATTTGTTTCAATAAAAAGGTAATTTTTGGTGTAATATTATAAAAATAATCTTGATGATTGTTTGAGATTTTCTTTGATCTAATTTGTAACATAATCGTTTTGTTTGTGTTGTTTATATCTTTTAATATTTTGGTGTGTTAATAATGTATTCTAGGCCGTATAATTTACTCACTACAGATTGCCGTGATGGAAGAAGGTGGTCAGTTGCTTCATTGCCATCATCAGGTTATGGAACCACTTCTGGAAGTTCAAATGTTTCAGTAAGTGATAATCGTGTGTCTTGTATTTGCCCAGTAATTTTTAAAATCAATGATATTGATTTCCAGTCTCAGTGTTCCAGTCAAGAGCGTTTACACCAGCTTCCAAATATGCCAACCTCTGATGAATTGCATATGTTTTCCAAACATTTTTCATCCAATGACAGTACCCATAGTGCGGAAGAAGATAACATAATTTACCGTAAGCCCCGTTTCAATCGACCACGTTCAAGAAGCTTAAGGTTAATAATCGGTCTATTAAATTTGTGTGTGTATAAGCATTTTTTTTTTAAACATTTGGCTTTGTTGCAGCAGTCCAAGCAGATCGCCAGTTCTTGATAATGATATTGTTATGATGAATGTGCTTTATAAAGATAGGTTTCCCAAGGTAAAGTTTAATCTTGGGGCTTAAGTATTTAACTTTGATGTTTTATAGTAATTACATACAATTATGCATTCATTTAGGCTACTCATCAGATGGAAGAACGTTTAAGCATGTTTATAAATGAATATGAAAAACTTAGTTTAGAACACATAGAAATATCAGCAGATGCTGTACCTATTGTTAGATTTGTTAACCATCAAGTATTGGAGATAGCTAGAGATTGCTTAAAAAAATCTGAAGAAAAATTAATAACACGAGGTTATTTTTATGAAATGTCAGAAAATTTGGAGTTATTGTTGGCCGAGGTATGTTGTGTAAAAAAAAATGTTTATCATTGAATAAAAATATTTGTTATTATTACAGGCGAGAGAAAAGTCTGAAGAAGCCACTGCACTACTGACAGGAACAATGAAAAAATTGTTATTAATAATATCTAGACCAGCTAGGTTACTTGAGTGCTTAGAATTTGATCCTGAAGAATTTTATCATTTGTTAGAACAAGCTGAAGGTCAAGCTAAAATCTGTCAAGGCATTAAGGATGAAATACCACAATATATAATAGGAAAATTAGGATTAACTCGTAACTCAGTTGATGGTATATATTTATTTTTTTCAATTTTTACATAATGTATTTTTCATAATTATTTACAGTATTTTTGTATATTTTTTAGATATTGATGTAAACTTTCACAAATTAGATGAATATTCTTCGTCTTTAATGAAAAAGACTCAACAACAAAGTACCAAAAAAGATACATTTTCTTCTGTAAGTTAATATTAATTACCTATTATTATTTTTTAAATTTTTTTATAATTTGTTGATTAATTTTTAGCCACCTTCAGAAGTTGATTTTGATGTAATTAAATTGATTTCGAATGGTGCATATGGCGCTGTGTATCTAGTAAGACATAAACAAACCCGTCAACGGTTTGCAATGAAGAAAATTATTAAGAATAATTTAATGTTACGCAATCAAATTGAACAAGTATTCGCCGAGCGGGATATCATGAGTTTTACTGACAATCCATTTGTGGTCACCATGTACTGCAGTTTTGAAACAAGGGTAAGTGCTTGTAAATTAAAACATGAATTATATCAAAAATATATTTATTATTTTATTGTGTATCTAGAAACATCTTTGTCTTGTAATGGAATATGTCGAAGGAGGCGATTGTGCATCTCTTTTGAAAAATATTGGCCCTTTACCGCCAGATATGGCAAAATTTTATTTTGCTGAAACTGTACTTGCCGTAGAATACCTTCACAATTACGGTATTGTGCACCGTGACTTAAAACCTGACAAGTATACAATAAATTCCTTTTTTTAAATAATTGAATTTAAATTTATTTTTGTTTTATTTTTTCAGTCTTCTAATTACTGCATTAGGCCATATAAAACTGACTGATTTTGGATTAAGTAAAATGGGTTTGATGTCATGTAAGAAATTTATCACCCTACTAATGCAATAATAATTGTTTCAATTAGTATTAATAGATATAATATTTTTATTGTTATAGTGGCAACTAATTTATATGAAGTACATGTGGATAGAGATACACGACAATTTTCTGACAAACAGGTTTTTGGTACACCTGAGTATATAGCTCCAGAAGTAATCCTAAGGTATGTATAGGATGTAGGTATATATAAATAAGACAGTGATTTGAACACTTTTCACATTATTTATTAAGAAAATATATCGAACTATCATTATTTTAAAACACTGGTTCCCAACCTATGGTCCGTGGACCACCGGTGGTCCGCGAGACATACCTAAAAAATTTAAAAATATTTCATTTTTCCTTTGGGGCGTGATGCAAAATTTGTAACTGTTTTTTCTCGACTTCCAACGAAGAAGGTAGTAACTCCTAGTTTTTGTAAAATTGATGTGGTCCGTGGTGGTAAAAAGGTTGGGAACCACTCTTTTAAAATGTATATTAAAATTTACAAAAATATTATTTATTTTCAGACAAGGTTATGGGAAACCAGTAGATTGGTGGTCTATGGGAATAATATTGTATGAATTTTTGGTAGGGTGTGTACCATTTTTTGGTGAAACACCCGAAGAACTTTTTGCTCATACTGTAAATGGTAAATATAATTTAATTGATGTTATAATATTAATTGAATTTCTTAATTAAAAATTATGTTTATTATAGATGATATTGAATGGCCAGATGAAAACGAATGGCCAATTCAGCCAGAGGCCAAAAACATAATATCGTCATTACTGCAACAAAATCCTAGAGATCGATTGGGTACTGGTGGATCACACGAAGTCAAAGATCATCCTTATTTCTATGGAGTTGATTGGAACTCATTATTGAGACAAAAAGCTGAGTTTATGCCACAATTAGGCAATGAAGAAGATACTAGTTATTTTGACTGTAAGAATGACATATTATATAATTATGTCAAATATTATACTTATTTTAAAATAATGTTAAATTGTATTATTTCAGCCAGAACTGATCGTTATAGTCATGAAATTGATGAGGATACAGATGATGACTCATTGATTTTGGGTACATTTTCATCTTGTTCGCCACAATTCAAAAAAGTAGCAAGTAAATTGTCAATGAGCAATGAATATTCATCATTATCCCCTTCAGTAAACTATAAAGATGATTCTTTATCTATCAATACTGGTAAGAATATAGAAATTATATTTTTCTCTGTTGTTATTTGGTTGTAGATATAATTAATGATTTGTAATATTGTTAGTATACATTATATTTGATTGTTTGATTATTTTTAATTGGAATATTTTATTTTAGGAATGTTTGTACACATCAGCGTCAGAAGGAGAAACAGTTGATGAAAGTTTAAAATCACCTATAGCCAAGAAAACAACTATTGACAAGTCACAAAATGAAGACAATGAATCAAATACTCAAATCAGTCGTAGGCGGCGCTTATATAGTAAAGAAAGTATACCAAAATTCTCAATTTCAATTGAAGATGACAGATCTCCGTAAGGCTCTAATGTTATTTATCATACTCTTGTACTGAATAATGAAATATAGAAAACATTTTTCTTATTTTATTTTTTCGCTTTAAAAATGCAATTTGAAGTGGGAGAATAATATATTACATACTATTTTTTAAAATGAGTATTATTTACTCAAGACATAAAAGTTTTAAAGCATGACTATTATAATATAATAGTCTTTAATAATGAAATATTTAAATGATCATTCATAAAAAAAAAAAAAAAAACGTTAATTTTTATTTTATCATTAGTAATTTTGCTCTAAAAATAAATGTCACTCTTGTGAATTATGGATTATTATTTTGAAATCTATATTTAATAATAGAATTTGATTTCTATCTTTTTCTAGTATAATTTGATTCAATTTTTTTTTTAAATATCCATTTTGTACATTTAATTTTAGTCAAGTTTTGATTATTGTCACATTTAAATTGATTACGGCTTTTTTACTTTATACAAAGCATTGATCAATAATATTATGTGAACATAACCAAATTTGGTTTTTTAAATAATCAAATGATATACCAAGAAGATTCACTTTGAAATAAAAACATTTTCCGAGTGTGTTTATCATTGTTCTATATTTTGAATTTTCGTACAAAATAATTGATATAACTGATCAATTGATCAATTTATTTCAAGGTTTGACACTTATTAAACTTAAATTGTACTTTGTTTATTGTACTAAGTTTATGCTATCTCGAAAACCAGTTATGAAATAACATTTTTTTTTATGTATTAAATAATTATTAGTGTTGGGTTTGCGATTGGTAAAAACTATGATCGTTTGTTACAGTAATTATTATTTAAATTGTATTGATCCCTCATCCCTCAATCGTACTAACAATATAATAACTATTAATTTAATGCATAATGAATGTATAAATAAACTATAATTGATTAAAAAATTAAGTATCAATAAAAAAAAAATATTATATCTATTTTTAAATTTGAATGAATACTATCTATATACATTTTAAAATACATCTAATATTACCAGGTACTAAATCTAACGTTTTGTACAGTTTTGATGTTTACATTTTCATCAATCATATTTAGAAGTAGGGTAGCATTCTTTTTGAATCTTATTCATAAATAGGTACAATTGAAGTATTTTTATCATCGCATTATATTTAATAATATATTTAATTTATAAAGGTATTGAATAAATACTCCTTTAGATCCATTATTTTATCTTAGATCATACATATCACAATAAAATTACCAAGTTTTAGTTTTTTATAAACGACTACGTATGTATAACTAAAATAATTTTGTATAGGCATTTAACTTGCAGCATTTAACAACTACATTTATAAAGTTTACAAATGCTAAAAGTGCACTACTTGTTAAAAGCTATCCAAAATATAGTTTGTGTGTATTATTCTGTTCAGATTTGATAAATATATATTTTTGGTTTTATGACCATCGAGTAAAAAAATTTTTCCTCCATCTCTCTGTCTTCTGCTTCTTCTCCCCTGTTGGCTCTTGGGTCTATTGCTTTCATATCTTTCTCCATAGAGTTTTCCCATCTTAGGCGAGGCCGGCCTATCAGTCTTTATTCTATTGGATCCTCCTTAATTATTAATTTTATCATTGTGCCATTGTTTCACAAGACATATAACCTAACCTAACCTAACCTGCCCATGTTAAATTTCTTTTCACAATTTCCATGGTTTTAATGGCTTTGGGAACAGGTATCTCAACCGGTTTGTAGATCAAGATATGATCCATATATTAATACTTTTCTTTTAAATATTTCCAGTCTTACTTCTGTATTTTTTAGCGCCCATTTTTCGGAGCCATATATGATGATTGGACATATTAATGTTATATACATAAACATTTTTAAGTTTTCAGAGAAAATTCTGGTTTTTTCAGCTCCAAAATAGCCTTTGTAAGTTTTATTTTTCTCGATACCTCCGATTTTAACTCATTGTCTTGGGTTATGAGAACCCCTAAGTAAATACCACTTAAATTGTGGTACTCTATAGAAGATATGTCCTCTTACTTCGACTCTCTCACGTTAATCATCCTATAGGCTAAGTTGAGCAAATATTCCATTTTTTTAATATAATATATATATATATATATTAAAATTGCTGTTCTGCAGATGTAGTCACATTTTGTAATTAATAAAACATTGAAGAATTATTTATTCATTGGTTTAATCAATCACAAAGTGAATACACATTAAATAATATAATATATAATATACTGTTATAATTATTTTTAAAGAGGTGTTATCTAGGATTAAATGAATATCTTAGTACTCTAAATATTGGTAATTCAAATTTTTATCACAAAATTAGATAATATTCATATTTTGTCATACACAAGTATATTTCAAGTTTATTTTCAAATGTAAATTATCAGTGATAATTTATTAGCTGTTTATCTAATCCACGCACACTTGAAATTTATTTTTTTTTAGAGTATGTGTTAATTATTTAGTCGCAATTCACTGATTTTTTTTAAGCCTATCAATAATAATTATTTTTCTTTAATCATCTATACTTATTATTTAATATTAGGTAAATGAAATGTATTAATTATTTGCAAAAAGTTAAGTAAATGCTAAATAACCTTTACGAAACTTTAACAAATTAATAAACAATTGTTTTAAATACAAAATTTGAATAAACAAATTATTCTGTAAAAAGTTCATATTAGTTTCATTTAAATATTTTACTTTTTGTAACGATTGGTTTAACATATGGATTTTTAATTTGCCATTTAGATTTTAACCCTGTTTAATAATATTCTAGTAGTAAAATATTTGAATATTTGAATAATATAATAGTAGAAATGTATACAGATTAAATATCCTCTTGATTGATTCATTTTATCTTCTAATTATTTTCTTGGGTAAATTATTTTTTACATTAATGTACTAATAATTTGTTTACTGTTAAATATTGGTGAGTTTAATATTATCTTCCTTACATTGTTCGGCGAACTCTGTAAACATAATATTAAATCACATAAAATTGTTATTTATACATTATATTATTTTGTATAATTTCAATTGAAAAATAAGCAACTGAAAAAATGTTATTTTGAATTAGTAGAAGACATAAGATATAACGTCTGTTTATTAATCTGTTATACATACTATGTTATACAGTATATTGTTGAAATTGTTTTATATACTGCTGTTTTTCCCTCTTATATTATTCATTATTTACTAAAACTTAAAAACGATTTTCATATTTTTTTCTGTAGTATTAAGTATTTAGTAGTCAGTTTTATTTATTTAAATTTCTTATACTCATAAATCATAATAGCTTTTATCAAACTTTAAAATATCTTAAAACTATTATGTACACTGTACAGTCTTTAAATAAGTAGTTGTGTTAAATACAATTTTTTCTTTTGACATTTATGTACTTTTATTTAAACTTCAGAACATCTATCATCTCTGTCAAACATAATAGCAGTAGTATATTTTAGCAGTAGTGTTTTTATTTTTTATTATTTTTTTTTGTAGTCAAACAGTTATGAGGTGTGTATAACATAGTGCAATAATGACGTTAAGTTTTAATCAAATGCTTACCAACATTATAATAAAAATAAAATGATAATTATTATTAGTGTTAATATAATTGTTAGGTTATAACGTATAACACTTAAAACTTTTTAAAACAATTACATATTGATAAAAGTGTCTCAAGAGTCATACATTAATTTTTTTTAGTTATTTTTATAATAATATGCTATTCATAAATAATTTCAAGTATTTAAATAGATTGGCTACAAAGTAAGACAATAAGAGTTATTGTTCATACCACTGTAAGTGTTTGACACACCAATACAAGTAACAGATGTTCTGCCAACATGCTATTAAGAATAATCATATTCAAATTCTATTTTATATCTATCAAACCTAACCTAGGAAATTGAATACCAACCTGCGATCCTCCACAGCCACATTTTGTTAAAATATACTAAGATTTATAAAATTATAAGTTGTGATTTTTTTATGATACATAATTTCTGGTTTATTGAAAACAGGTTAACTGGTTAATGGTTGTCTCACTAACTTATTCAGTTTGCTCCCTTTATTCATAAACAATTAAACATTTTCCCATTAATTGATTATTATGAAATTTACAAAGTTAAAGTTTATAATTTAGAGTATCTACATATTATATTTAATAATTTTAATTATTTTACATGTTAATACCTACACAAACATGAATTATTTTTTTCTCTGGCTTCCTACACAAATATTTGAAGTTTTAATTTAAGAATGGTATATTAAACTTCACACTAACAATTTATTAAAGTATAAGCAAACAGTTGTTTATAAAATAAAATTGTATTTTACTTTATGTGACTATTTGTTTGCCTGAACAATCTATTATTTTACTATCAGTGTAAGAGGTTGATTGGATTATTTTGATTTATAGATTAATTCAATTTTTTAAAATAATTTTGTTGTCACCTTATATTAAGTTTTAGGCAAAAACTATTTTGTTGGATTTGAAAAAATTTTGCTATGTCTTCAACAATGCATTATGTTATATTATGTTTTTCAGGCAACTAAGGAGTTTATCGGAAAATGAGTCTGATGATCCTTCATCAGAAAAAAAAGAGGAATTCCTAAGTTTACCTGTGACTGCTAATCTATGTCCCACTTTACCACCTTCACCAAGTACTTCAAGCATGTCGAAAAATCACAAAAGCAATACTCTTGGTGGTCAACGGGCAAGATCTGTCATTAAGAGTTTTTCAGCCACCGGATTGTCTCTGATGATACCGCCTGGTTTGTATACAATGATTAGTGAATATTATTGTAAAGTAAACAATTTAGTTTTTACTTACTTATTGTTCTAGAATCCAGTAACAATGGAATGCAAATGAAGTCTCCAGGATCGTGTAGTGCATTGAACTCACCCTGTCGTGATGTGCCTTTAATCACCAGCTTAAAGCCACCAATTATATTGCGCAGAGGTCCTTCTGGCTTCGGGTTTACAGTTAATACTATTCGTGTATACTTTGGAGATAGTGATTTCTACACTATGCACCATTTAGTAATGGTATGTAAATGTATTTGTCAAAACATTTATCTACATAATATGTTATCTGCTTATAAGCTGTATACAATTAAACATAATTCATTAAAAAACCACTTGTAAGTCCCAATATATCTCTGTTTTTTATATATTAGTATTCAATATGCTTTTCTCTTGAGTGTATTTTCAATGAGAATAAAGTGATTAAACATACATACGTCATCAAATACTATAATATTTATGATTAAATTGGTTATTAAATGTTGAATTGTCTACCTATTACATAGATATTTAGCAATAGCCATAATTTTTAAATGGACATTTTGTAATATATATTATATTATACTATTTCATAAAACAAACAAAAAAAGTTTTTTGAAAATGCACACTAAACTAAAGTTTAAAATTTTTGAAGCTATAAAAAATAAATCTTACAAGTTATAATAAAAGATTGCTCATATTACTATTCCACATTATCAAGCAATTTTATTATTTCAATTTTTAATTTTTGACAATTATTTATCAATGCAAGATCTAAGTGTTTTTAAACTTCAAACTATTAATAGTTGTTACTTGTTTCCAAAAATATTTCTGATTAACATATTTAAATTTGTATTCAAAATTACCTCATAATCAAGAATTAAATTCAACTTAATAACTTGTGTATACATCATGTTTACCATATTGATAAGTTTGGCTACAAAATGAGAACTACTGGATTTTGCTGCAATCAGTAGGTATGTAATAAGTAGAGGCAACCAAATGTACATTAATATTATACTTACTTTAAAAATACATTATTTTTTTTTAACTTTCTTTAGAATCTAAGGAATGTATAAAATTACATACTAAACAAGAACATAGAAATATTAAAATTAATTTAGATATTTTGTGTTATTAAATAGTTACTTTATGGGGTAGTGTTACTTAATGAGTAAACATAATTTTTTTTTTACGATCAATGAAAATTAGATTTTGTTTATATTTTTAACTTCTCAGTTTTAGTATCTAATATAATATAATTTATAAATTACATGTGAATATTGAATGTGAGTATGATATTAAACATTTATGAACACTTAATTAATTTATAACCTGGAATGGAATGTTAAAAATGTATTTTATGGCCAAGCCATATTTTACTTCTCTAAAGCATGTGATATCAAGTACTTATGTTTGCTATAATCTATAAAACTACATTTTATAGTTTTGCACAGTTAATGTGTTTCGTATTGTTTTAATTAATGTGTATTTAAACGTATGTGGTATGCATATAAATCTTGTTCAACCCTGAATCTTCTCGATGTATTTATGTCCTGCGTGTCAAAAGGGTTCCAAAATTTGCATTGCAACCAGGAAATGAAATAATATTATGCAATGTGTTCAACGAAACATGTACATGCTTAAATAGGAGGGGAGGTAGAATATATATCTTTCTGTATGTGTATTGGTAGTATTTTGGCTGGCATATTATGAATTTTGATAATGAATCGTTATAATTATTATTAACGGGTTCAATGTAAATGTTGTATAGGCAGTGGATTCCGGAAGTCCGGCATTCGAGGCAGGTCTGAGCCCCGGAGACTTGATTACACACGTCAACGGAGAACAAGTCCAGGGGATGAACCATACACAAGTGTTACAGTTGCTGTTGTCCGGCGGCGACAAGGCTACCCTGCGGTCCACGCCGCTAGAGTTCACGACCATCAAGACGGGTGGACGGCGCCGGGAACCTGGCCAGAGCAAATTGGCGTCGAACGCCAGGCACAGAGGCCTTGGGTTCGCGCACCACTCGCACCGGCATAAGAGGTCGCAGCGTAAGGACATACCGGCTGGCGAGAGCAGGCGCCGACAAAAGTCGTCGCTGTTCCGGCGAATCAGCACCAAGTGCACGCCCGACTATCAGCAGGTACGTAAATGGCGGATACGAACGTATTTAATAACGGACCGTGGGGCATTCAATTGGATTTTTAACAATATTTTATTGTAGCATTGGCCTGAAAATAATCTTTCTGATTTTGATATTTTTAACACAATATTATCTATCTTTCATTGTCATTAATAACAATTGTTAATATCGGATGTAGTCACAATATCGTTACTAGCCTTAAGTAATTTAAGTAACTAGCTTATAGTAATATAACTACTCACATGTTGCGTATATGGTTCAATGGTTGTACATTTGTAATAATGTAGGTAATTGTACAAATGTAAAATATCTTAAATTACAAATATAACAATTACAATATTAAAACGGATTTAACTTACCGGTCATTAAATATACCTATGCATTTTAAAATTATTTTGAGAAGCCATATTAATAATTTTGTAGATACAAATATCATATACATATAATAGATAATATAATATATTCTATTATATGTCTATGGATAAAATAATCCTGATACAGAGATAATTTATGAGATAATATTGACTTAGGTAGTTAATTGGTACCTGTGTATTATACTGTTATATATGATATAGAAACAGAAAAAGTGAAAAAGAAATTATTATTTTATGTTGCATCATATTATAGTTTTAACGTATCGCATTGCCCGTAACATGATATATTATATTAATTTTAAATCGATATTATTACAATGCAAAGTTGATAGTTATACTACTTTTTATAAAATAATATTTGAAGTAACAATACTGCTACCTCTACGCACCCCTACGTACGTTCCCCATACGCTTATGAACGTTGTCACGTAGGGTTTAAGTTTTGAAACTGATAAAATCATAAAAATGCGCATGATTAAGTATTTGTACATTTCTTCAGTTACGTGCTCTGTGTAGTGATATTTACGGTCTGTCGTTGTTTGTTCGCAGCTTACCATGATGGGAAACCGATCGCCGGCTGTCGGAGGCTTCGCGCAGGACGCGGCGCCGGCCGTTGCGTCGTCTACGTCCGCGGACTACTCGTCTTCGACCAGCTCTTCGAGCTCGTCTACCAACTCGTCGCCGACTGTGACGCCCAACTCGCCCACGCCTTACCAGCGGCCGTCCACGCTGCACGGGCTCAAGCACAAGCTGCACTCGGCCACCAAAAACCTGCATTCGCCGAACCGGCGCAAGTCCGTCGGCCATATACCACTGTCGCCGCTTGCTCGGACCCCGTCGCCGTCGCCGCTACCGCAGTCTCCCACTCGGTCGCCCAGCCCGCTGACGTTCTCGTCTGGCCACCAGCCCGGAAGCTCTAATACCACGCAGTCGTACAGTCCGTCGTCGCTGACGTCGTCCAACCCAGCGGCGGCGGGAGCAAGTGGCGTGGCCGTGTCTGGGTGTGGGGCGACGGCCGGCGTTGGAGGTATCGGCGGCCCGTCAGGCTGTTGCATCAGTGCCGTCAGTGGCGGCGCTGTAGTTGTCGTCAAGAAGACGGCTGGCTCGTCGTTCGGCCGGCCGTGCAAGACGTCGGAACCGGGGTCGCCACTACTGCGCCGGGCCCTGTCGCCCGACCGGTTGCACCCGCGTACCGCCGAGACCAAGTCCAATTCCATTTCGCCACTTTGCGACCCCGCGCTCAAGGTGACCACGCACCACGCGCCACGCGTCACGGTCACCACCAAGTCGCCGCCGATGTGCGCGCGTGGACCCGGCGCCGCGGCCGCCAACTCACCGTTGTCCAAGACCTGCACTACCACCACCACTACCACGCCGACGACGAAAATATTGCAAAACAATTCGGCAGCTTCGACACCCGCCGATGAGAAGGCCGCCGTCGTTCCGGTTGCCAGTAGTAAAAACGAACAGCCGCCCTCGTCACAGGTGAACAAAATGTTCTTGGCGGACGTCGGTAGTGGCGGCGGTGGTCACGTCTCGTTGCCTCGTATAGCCGAAGAAAGAGATCATCTGCAGCAGAATAATCTTCATCATCATCATCATCATAATCATCAGCTGGTGCAGCCAGTTGTCGCAGCCGTCGCCGTAGTCGACAGGCCGAAACCCGCCAAATCCGCAAATGGTGGCTGCAGGTATTTCTTCAACAGGAAATACAAACAACAGAGAGAACAGCAGCAACAGCAGCAACAGCAGCAACAGTCTCAACCGCAGACGCCGTCTTGTTGTAAGCCCGACGAGGCGTGCAAGAACGGCGCCACCGGTAGACACAGTACGACGAACGATGCGTCGCCGCCGTCCACGCCGTCTCCGCATCAACCTTGAGTGGTGACGGCGGCCGACGGACGACGACGACGACTTACCGGTCGACGGCCGCTCGATCTTTTCCGCCCACGACTATAACTCATTTTATTTTTTACTCCGAGGCTCTTGACTCTTAGCCCTCCCCCCCCCCCTCTAACGGGCTTTTGCGATTGATTATTATCATCATCATTCATATTATAAATATTATCCTTTATAGACGAGGTGAAAACTGTAGGTATGTTTTTGTTGAATTTTTTTTTTTTATAATTTATATATATATATATAGTTTACGTTTTGATCATTTTTTTCCGCGCTATGAGAACACCTCGCCGCCGCTTTTATCACCGTAGATAGAGTAAATGTCATAGGACTACTTGTAGATAAATACTCGTAATTATAGTAACCACTGTTTTATCAAATAATGTACGTATACGTTCGTCGGCAATATTATTGTTATTTCACATCTGCGACCAATCCGAAACGATTTAAATGTATGATATCCGTTCACTACTGCAACGATGCTCTGTATTTCATTATTGACTATTGTTTAGGAACAATTTTAATAATTTCAGTAACGTTGGTTTTGGTCTGGGCGAATTTTTTTCTTTCAATTATACTTCGGTTTCGTTTTATACGACCTATAAGTGTGCGCGTGTGCCCGTGGTACGTTGATGTATCGCGCAATTAGATATTTGTACTTAGTTAAGTGGTTGTGTGTTTTCATCCGAGTTCGTTTATCGTACAATATGTTAATTATAGGTATTTATACTACCTATACGTTGTGTGTTAGTTTGTGTTTGTGTTTATGGATCGTGTGTGTGTAATATTATTGAATGTAATAAATGCCACACTCGATGTTCGATTAGTATTAGTGAAAACTGTGAACTGATTGCGTTTTCGGTATTACTCAATCTAGAGTTATTTATTTGTGATATTTTGTGATAGATATACAATGCCCAAATATTATTTTTTTTTCATAATTTTTGACTTTAATAATAATAAGTAGGTAGGTAGGTAGGTAATAGGTATGTAGTTTCCAAACACGTTATCATAGAAACCCATTAAATTGTATTATTCATAACATATTACTATTTATTTACTATAATATAACCATCACTTTAGGTTTATATGTATAAATATAATATATGTATGTACGATATATATATATTATACACAATATACATATACTAACCTATATTTTATTTATAATATATTTTGTTTCTATTGTCATCAAAATAATTTAATAATTAAACTCTTTTTAGTATTCTATTCGTAAAAATCCTTCAATGGTGATAGTTATAAGTATACGTCAGGTTTATTTTTTTTCCATATTGCGTACATTGTATTTAAAATTTAAATTAAAAGAATTGTAAATCGTTTTAAAAGACTGGAGATTCATTAATCATATTTGTATAATTTAAACATTGCACTCTATGAGCAAAATATTTAATTTCGTTTTTTAATATAATATTTATCAGCAATTCGTCATCCTGGATGTAAAACAATTTGTATTTAGTATCGTTCTAAACGGTTTTATATTTATCAATATTAAGATAAAATGTTTTAAATATATTTAATCAATTTTTCTATTAAAAAGGTAAGTATAGGTATTAGGAAATAATTTGTAATAAGAGTGCCAATCGCAATTTTAGAATACTTTTTTGCAATAAGTCAACCAATTTGTTCAACGCGTGAAAATGTGTTTTTTCTTTGTAATTTTAGTTTTAAGGCTCGTTAATAAGCCAAAGTCTTGTTATGTTCTGTTATGATACGTCGTTATGAAAAATGTTCGAAAGCACATCCGCAACACTCGTTTCGATATCAAACTCGTCACATTTTTCTTAGGCGGTTCGTTATATCCGTTTTCAATTTATATTTTATTTTTGCTTTCTTCCTTTCTTCCTATCATGTGTCTACCCTAAATTATCGTTAATGTAAAACATTATGACCCTGTTATTATATTTTAGTGTCATAGTTTTTCCTGCATTTCGCGACGTCATCGGAGCTCAAAGGGTAAATGTTAAAAAAACAAATACCAAAAAATTATTTATTTATTACCAAACTTTAATTATTATAAACAATCGTTTGCGCAGTGACGGTGCATACTGTGCACCGACACAGTATAATAACATAGGTACAATAATGTTTTACATTATACGATTATTCGCTGTGCCTCATGTCCCAGCACTTTCTTGTTTTTATTTTATGTATTTTCTTCTTTTACTTTACGTTTTTTCTTGTTAATATTACAGTAAAACTTCCATATTACGAAGTCTCATGGGGCATATAAAAAAAATCGTATTATATAGAATTTCGTTAAATATAATTGAATAAATTTGGTTCTTATTTGGTTTGGTTCTCAAAAATATTTCGTTAAACAAAAAATTTTGTTAAATGAAAGTTCGTTATATGGAAGTTTCACTGTATAATATATATAAATATTTCGCGAATGCAATTTATCATTTAGGTGTTCCATGTTTATTACATATTTATTTATCTTCTATTGGATCATATATTTTGTAATAATATTAATACTATTACTACTACTACTACTACTACTAATAATAATAATAATAATAATAATAATAATAATAATAATAATAATAAATATTATCATCGTCCTGTAATGGGTCGAACTTTCCGTCATGTCTACCGTCCGTTGGTATCTTTTTTCTTACAGGTACATACCGAAACGGTATTATGAAAATCGCGATCGTGTAGGGATTTTCTTTTTTTTTCGTTCCCCAAATACATAATACCACAGTCTTAGCGCGTGCTTATCCACGAGAACCGCGTTTCTTTACTAGATGTGCATAATACACGTTCGCTTCCCAACCCCCCCCGTTTGATTTTAATTTATTTATTATTACTATTTTTAAGGTAATGTATTGGTTTTCCTCTTTTAGATAGATATGTCATAATCGTTATTTTATTATTTATTATTATAATTTTTTTTTTTAACATTTTCAATGTACAAAATAGTTGATAAATTGTATCTAATCAATAAACTTATTTTTTTTAACTTGTTTTTTATTATTTGTATTTTGTAGATATCTACAACAATCCTTTCTATTTGTTAGGTATTATATATGTCCGAGACTATAGAAATATGTTTTTGAAGTTTTGAAATTATATTTCATACATTTTTTTTTTATTATTATTATCACTACTAAAATATTAAATATATACAATAATATAATTGTTGGACTTTTGTTAACTTTAATAATTGCTAAATGCACCTAACAAGTAACAATTAACATAGATAATGACATACGGTACAACTACATATCATATTATATTATTATTATAATATTATCTCCAATACACATGGTGCATGTTTACGTCTTACACAGAAAATACAATATTGTAGGTATATTGCTGCCTGGCAGTCGGCATTAATGACATTAATGACGCTAAATGTATGGATTGCTTGAAATTTGTTTTTTAAGAAAAACATTATCTGCTTTTTAATTTATATAAGTACCTATACGTATTTTCTAGTATTAATTTTAAATTTTAAAATAAATAAACAACTATATCAATACTATATTTAAGAACAAAATATCAGTAACGATAATACCGCTGAATACCTTTTACTTGTATTAATTATATTTTCTTTTACACTGGACACCCTTAATTTTATTTTTGATGCAATTTCTATGTTTTTTTGTGTTGAAAACGATGGTCCAAGAATGGCAAAACTCAGAATTTAACGAGTTTTAGCAAAAGTAAATTTAAAATTAGCCCGTAGATAAGTAGATAGTAGCTGGTACCTGTAGCTACTCTATACGTTGTATCATATTAAAATATCCACGAAGTTTAATTTCGTCCCATCGATTCGAAAAATATGTCAATTGAAAATAACGACAAACTGGTTTTTAGAATTCACAAATTAGTCATTAAAATATTATAGGTACCAAGCCAAAAACTAACTGGTTAAATTTACAACAACTGCAGATTTTGTGCCAAGAGACTATTAATACTTAGGAATTTTATATAAAAGAATTGTAACCCGGTATATCAATTAGCGAACAACCTATACATAGGTACATGGGAAATATTATAAAATCTTGAGTTTCAAAAAATAGTATACCTAGTGTATACTGTATAGACAGTGTTGACGATGTTAGGAGTTTTTAATTAAAAAACGGATCGTCTAAATATTTTGAAAGTGCATTTTTATTTTTAAATTGAGAACCACTGGCAATTTTCCAAACGCACTCGAGTATTATGTACTCGTAAATACCTACTTATTTACTCATGTGGACAGTACCGAGTGGATAAGATCGTAATCAAACCTATATAAAAGTGATAACACAGGAATTTCGGTGTAAAAATTAAAAAATAGTAATCGTGAGTAGTTTGCAAATATTCGTGTTTAAAATACGAAAAAATAAAATGATTTAATTAATAATTTATCTGCTGTTTTTTACTTGCGTCCATTTATTGACAATAATATTAAAAACATACTTTATTATAGGTACTTAAAGTTAGATCACATTTACACGGTTTTGTTTCGGTGACTATCGACTTGACATTTGTGTACGATATTATATATGTGCGACAATAAAACATCAATTATATCAAGATTCGAGTTTGTTGTGATATTTCGGGTTATAATATATTATTATAGATTATAATGCCAAATGGCTAATATGCTTATTAATGTAAAGTGTTTTTGTCTAATTTCTATCTTGATCCGTGCACGAGTTCTTCTGAGGGCAAAGCTAGGAAAAAACCCTTAGAAAATTGATCTGTCAACTCTTAAATCCAAATTTATTAAGAATTCTAGTTTCCTATTATGCAGATTAGGGAAATCATTTGAAAAAATTGTAATGAAAATTTATACAAAATATTATCATCAACTGTGTGCGTCGTGCGCATGCATGTCGTAGATAATATTGTACTATTAAATTAGCAATATTAATGAAATGAGTACCTAAGTACTTTGGTACCTGTCTACTTATTATTTTTAGAAAATGTAATTATACTATTAAGCTAACTATTTACAACTTATATATATTTTTTAATTCTATTGACTGTCCAACGTGGCTATTACGAGTATTATTAAACTAATTTGTTTATAATCCTATAAACTTTTAACTTTAACCTTTCTTATATATTTTTCTGATTTAAATTTACTTAAAATCATTCGTTAACTGCCTAACGTGTCTGTACCGTCTAAACGTACAAGTAAGATAGGTACCCACCCATCAAAATTAAATGTGAACACTTCTAAAGTCCTTGTTCTACACTTCTACAATCTTACTCAACCGATTCGAGTGTTATTATATTTCTTACACTGCCCTGCCCTTTAACGATATTAAAACTATTTTGGAATTTGGCTGTACTTGAGTACCTATTTAATGTAAATAGTAATATAAATACATAATATTATGATTTATGACTAAACACAAAACATAAATACTTATAATTTGTAACTATGATAAAAGAATCTTAACGGTAGACTGTCATCATCACAATAATAGGTCTTTGTTTATTGATATGTAACAAATAAGTAAGGATCTATTAACAATATATGGAAACATGTTAATACTTCTTAATAGAGATTACTGATTAGTAATAAAAATTACTATATCTAATTACTAAATTACGAGTATGTATAATATACTGTATAGTTGTTAGTTATAATGAGTGGTTGTGTGGCTTATATGCAGATTATGCTTATTGACCATAGATGTAATATATAAAGTTGTTGTACCTAATAAAAAAAATCATCTAGTAGGTACAATCTATACTCTATAGAGATATGAACGAGCCAATTAATGCCAAGTAGAAGTAAGTACCTACTTCAATGTTAAAGAGTAAAATGTTTTTTTAAACTACGTGAGTTACATTTTCATAAGTGGTATAATGGAAAGTAATCTATGGCTCTATATACGATTCACGAATAGGCTAAACGAGAGAATTAATTAAATTAATTAATAAAACTAAACACTTACTGCAGTTAATGGGTGCTTAAAACAGGGTCATGAATTTTTTCACGTTAAAATCAAATTTATTTAAAAAATACCCGGAGTCCGCCCGTTAAAAAATCGAGCGAGGATTGCATTAAGGCAGTTCCATCGGCAGGTGTTCACCCAAATGTTTGAAATAAAAATGTTATGTCGGTATCCAAAGGAATATAATTACAAGCAAATATACGTTGCTAACGGCCAGGAGGGAGGTAATTTATTCTCACTCACCCTGTTTTGGTACCCAATAGGAGGTGGCCGACCGCCGTCGATGAGCAGAAGTCGTGGTCCCGTTTTTCCGTGTGCCTTGCATGGATGGGTGTTATGCACTTATGTCTAATGCACCATCGTTGCAGTTTTGACAATGGTCTAAATTGAACGTATCGCATCAGCACGTCATAATACGATGGTGGCCTGAAAAAAAGAAATAATTAAGAACTATGATTAAATGGGATTTCTATAATATATTATGTTAGATGTGCAGTATACTCAAAAATACAAATCGCATCAGCAACAGCCGCAGAAGTAATTGACATTACCACACTGCCGTTTAAAAAATTAGATTTAGCATTGTACGTTTTGATAAAAACATAACTATGTAAAATGTGTATATATTTTTGTATGAATATGAAACCCCACTTTCCCCCTACCGACGACAACGTTGATAATCATAGATAAACTGTGTATTATAATAGCTAACAAGGTCGGTGATAGCTAATATGCCATTATACAATGTCATTAGAAATTCATAAAGAATATTATTTTTATTTTTATGATTTAATACAAGATTCCTCGTAAATTTTTCTTTTTATATCAAAAGAAAAACTGTTTACCAGAAAGTCACACAAATTTTTTATGAGGGTTTTAAGTTAAAATATTTCAACATTAGATATTCAGCCGTAAATCAACTATGTTTCCTCAATCGATTTCAAAAATATTGTTCTTATTAAAGTTGAGAGTAAGACGTCTGTGTATCGCTATTGATACGAATTAACGAATTACCTTTTTATAGGCTGTTTGCTCATTAGTCATAACTATATAGTCATAAAAAATGTTTGAATTTAACAATGTCATTATCTAAGTTTGACTATATACGTTAATTTGACGCGAACTGTGGCGGTGGTAGGTGAAGCAAATAGCATAACACGATTTACGTTATAATAGAGTTTTTATTTATGATGCATATACACACACTTGACTGTGGTGACGACAGTACTTTGAAATTTTAATACTAGTTTAAGTGTATAAAAACAGAGTAACTGTTTTACGGTGTGATTTATTGGCGTCGGACGTGATGCTGTCGGTACGACGGCACCGGTAAACGGTATTGGGACAAAATATCAAACGAATAAAATATCCAGAAATAAAATAACCAATTTATAGGTAAAATAAATCAAAATAAAAATACAGTTTAAAAAGAGAATGTTAATCAAAATTACATTATATTTTTAGAATCAGGTATATATTTATAGTAAAAAAGAATTGGATATTTTTTTATTTGCAGTAAATATGATACGTTAGTTTATTATATATTTCAAATCGTTTTTTTCCTACACAAATATTAATATATTTTATCCTATACAATCATATTTTTTGAAAAAAGATTGTTCATAATGATATAAATATTGTACAGTAAATTTAGTAAGTATTGACTAAATAATACGTATTTTTAAACACAATTATCAGTTATAAACATTTTTTTTCAATCTATTTACGAAATAATATGCAAAACTTTAAAATCTATAGTTTTATTATAAGTTAAAATTCTACACAACAGTACGACACGATCCTCCATCACGCCTTGTGCCGTTAAAGGGTAGCGCTGTTTGCAAGTCCGCTAGTGGTTTTGGAGATGAGATAGACGGGGTATACTCATAGGCGCAAATTGGGGGGGGCTTTCGGGACTAAGCCCTCCAAAAATGTTCATATCCCCCCTAAACATTTTCTACATTATGTTATATTGCTATGTTTAACCTCCCCAACGCACCAACTAGATTCACTTTTCCATCGAACAGGATACTGTTGAATAAAATCGAAGCAGTTGTACTGCACTACTGCCCCAAACACACACACACACACACACACACACACAAAACACATATCATTGTATAAACAATATATGTTCATCGCTTCGCTCAGAGTTAAAAGTTACTCCTAGACGAGGAGACTTTTCAATTTTTAATTTAAAACTAATAAAACGAAGAAATTGGATTTGAACATCAGCTGTATTTTTATATAATAAATGATATATGCATTTCCGTAAATGCTCGATCTCTAGGTTAATACTAGGCTTTACTGTTTGTAATCGTTAAAAGCTGAAAATCATAATTTTATTGTGGCTAGTTCGGACGTTGTGTACATCCTAGTACCCAGGATATAGAAATTGAGTTAATAAACGATAATAGTAATACACGACAATCAAAATTACACTGTACAAAAATTATATGTACAGGTTTTAAAATAGGCAATGTATATATTGTACACACATATTTAACGGTTTCTACATTTTTTGAGCATAATATACCTATAGGTACGCATACTGTATTTGAATTATGTATTATAAACTTGAAGTTATTTATAGTATAGATTTGTAAAGTTATACTAGGTGATTCACAGGTGATACATGCTCACTTCATTACACATCACTACATTCTCATTCATATTTTAAAATAGGTATTTATATTTCTCAAAACATTTAAGTCCTGTAGTCCTGAGCAGTGGTAGGCTGAACTTCAATTTTAAATGACGCATTTTCATAATTATGTACTTACCACCACCGCCACTATCCTATTTTTACTTATAACAAAGTTATGATGTTAATAAAATGTGATCAAAAGAGCCAAGAGGTCAGACTTTAGCATGTAATTCTGCGCCACAGTCACGGGGTGGCACCACCCCCTTTGAAAAGTTGACGCAACTGCTTCAAAATTGACCACTTCGGCTGGCCACTGGTCCTGAGATATAATCTTCTTTTATTCAAATGAGATAATCACTGGTCTACCTATTTACTGTTAATCGTTAAACAAATGCGTTTTTTGGACATTTGTATAATAAGTCAAAATTCAAACTTTAGTTTCTGAGATAATAAACTTTTTTTTTTATTATATAAAAATAGAATATTTACAATCTGTAATATTTATATACAATATAATAAGTCAATTTGATAGCAAAAATTTGATGGTACAAAACATAAATGGCGTGAGGAGGGGGGCCCACCAGTGTGGATACCCTCAGATAATACACTTTATGTACCTACCTACTTTTAAATTATCCATGGTATTCATTTTAGAAAAATTTGGGGTTATGATGATTTTTAAATCATAGTGATGTCTATTTTCACATAATATATCCGCGACAGCCGACTGGTCCGCAGGTCGACTGGGTCCGACCCACGCGGTAACTGGTAATACAATTTGTATAATAGTACCTAATGTGCAATAATTTGTAAAAATTGACTAAGTATAATAAGTACTTGACTAAATATTACATAATATAATATTTATATATGAAAAATATTATTTTATATTTAATGTAAAATAGTTAATATTATTAATTATGGATTTTATATTATACATTAATTTTAGTACTCAAAGTTTAATAATTCAAAAACTACTCATTCGAATTTAATTTTAGATACTTCAACATTTTTAATAAAACGATCTTCTAAACAATTTACAGTAAAAAAGGATGGTGATATTTTGAATAAAAAATTTGCATGAGTAGGTACTAGAAACTCTTTATATGGTATACACATTTTAAGTATTTGAAAATATGCTCTTTAGTACCTACCTATGTCCTATCGGTTAGGTATTTGTAGTTATTATTTTATTTTATTATATTTGTTATTAAAGAAAAAATATCAAATATTTATAAAGTAGATTCAACTAACGTAAAAAAAACACAAAATTGTTTTCGGTATTTTGTTCAAATGTTTTATTATTTTCAATATTTATGGATTTGTATGAAATTTATTATTTAGTTTTATAAAATAGTAAATTTTTATATAACAAGACTAAAAGTAGCTCAAGTGAATTGTTGTGAACAAGACGATTATCTAACTTGAAGACGAATATTTCCAAAAAAACAAAGCAAATAGCGTTTGTATACTTATGTTATAGAAGATGTAATAAATGCATAACTTTGTTGGCACTACCTATATATTTTATTTAAAACAGTTACTCATTGACTATTATGAAAATTTATGTTTACGTAAGTCTATTTTATAAGGCTCCTCATCAATAATTTTATAACATTTAATGTCCTCCCAGTTCAATTATTATTTAAACGAATTGCAATTCTATTCTTGGTAAAAAATATAACATTTTGGGTAATTTCTAATGAGAGTATTTATTCAAAAAAGAAAACATGTAGCATATGATGTTATAGTGCCTTACTATAAAAATCATTCGGTCCAAAAATCGTTGACTATCTTCCACCAAAATATTACAACTCTTTACCTTTGACAGTTAAGAAAAATATTATATAATTAAATATATATTTATATATTTATACTAAGTATCTATCTATGTAACATTTATGTCATATTTTAATTTATTTTAAATCCATTTATGTTTATTAGGGTATATCCTTATTGTTTTCTGTACTGTACCTACTTTTGTTATCTAAACTTTATTTTATGCAAGTACTTTCTGCCTTCAACACAAGCATTATTGCTTAAAGAAGGTAGATCTTTTCCATTAAAATATTTTATACTTTTTGTGACTTGAACTTAATAATGAATAATATATCAATATAGTTAATTATTTTCCTATTAATATTATTAATATTAATTTTTTTTTAAATAAAGTATAAATGGTTGCTATTGGTTATATGAGAAATAATTGCCCATGAGCCGACGTACCAGAGACGTATCCGGATTGCCTACCAGGGAGGCTGAGTTGCATTCAAAAGGAGTTGAACAATCACAATTTTTTTAAAAGTTGTAATTTTTCTACTGGCAACAAAGTTCGGGGGATCAGCTAGTATATATATATATAAATCTTTCATACGTGTGTGTGTGTGTGTGTGTGTGTGTGTGTGTGTGTGTGTGTGTGTAGTTGTGGCATGTGGGTGGGTAGTTAAAAAAAAATGTTTCAGGGCGGAAATATGTTAAATAGCCAGGAGTGCTGATGATGAATCTTGCTACGGCTCTTATTATTATTATTTTCTCATTGCACATTTCATCTATATGGTTTAATTTTAATAACGTTATCGCGGTCGTCCGTCATCTCCAATTACACCCCTCACCTATAACACACAATCTCACGCCACATTTTTATTCAACCGTCATTGCTTATGACAATACTGCGCATCTTTGATGGCCTAAATACAACGTCCCAAACATCAAATGTTTGACTAAGAATATTATTATAACGTTATAATAATATTATTCGTGATTATAATGTTATTATAATATTATCATTTCAAAATGCTGTCTAGGGTAGGTATACAATATAATAAATCTATTGAATAGATTATCAGAACTAGACGCTGTCTTTGATCCATATTATACGTCACTTACGTCGTTCTTAGCAATTTATCAACAATCGTTAGATATATTTAAAAATGTCAAAGCTGAATTTATTGTTAAAAACGAGAAATGTGGCCCATCTATTTGAACTAGGCCTAAATAAAAAAAAATTCATAACCTATCTATTAAAAATTCAGTAAATCGTAGATGGTCAATTTTAAGAAATATTTCATGGATATTTAGAATAGCTTTTGGCATCCTATCACACCTCCAAATATATAAAAATAGGAATGAATTTATAATTGGCAATTTTTTATTCTTACATAAAAACTAGTTATTTTCGGATACCGAATAGGACCAACAGAATTAATCAACAAGGGGGAGGGGGGGGAAGATCTCAACCTTTGTTTCGGTTGCGTACGGACTTGGATACCATGAATAATTTCTATTCGTATGGGTCCTCAATAATATATAATTATAAAACATTATACACCAATATGATTTAGCGCCTATACATATACCTAACATAAAAGTTTATTTCGAAGTAACTTCGAAACGTAAAAGGCTGTATAATTCAAACGATTGTAACCTACACTATATGACGTAATATATTGTATTCGTGTACTCGTATGTAAATGTCTGTGTACTTATTAAAATTTACTGCAAATACGACCTTTTATAATAATATTATATAGGTATATAATTATAATGTTTGAAAGACGAAAGGCAACAAATGAAAAAGGAAAACTGTATTAATTGAAATGTCAATTTTATATAGTAACGTTAGACATTTAAAATGTTCTACTTTTTATTTTTTTATTTTTTTATTTACAATGATAACATTTTTGTTTTTATATTAAAATGTTATCAAACATTCCTATTAAGGTGTTTGTACAGTAATTAAAAGTATCAAAAATCTGTTTTTAGAAATTATTTTACATATGGATTTGAAGTTTAATGAAATTCAAATTCATCAAAATAATAATTAAATTATAATTTAGTAAAATAATTAAAACGAATTATAACTATCAATAAAAAGAAAGGTGGGTAAGTGGATTTCGCTCTGCTGTACAGTAGGTTACAAGTGGGTCACTGTATAATGGATGGTATTAAATTTGAATTCAATGATATAATATCATTGTATAAGAAAAACGATTCTGAGCGGAGACGGTATGTCAGTCTAGGTATAAGACATAATATTATATTATAGTCTATAGTATTTAAAAAAAAATGACCTATAATAGGTACCTATAATAAATTCCCAAATTAATCATATCATAATATCAATTAGTACTTATAACGCGTTATACGTCAACAAAAACCGTGGTACTATCATAGATATATAATAGTATACTTTAGAAGTTTCCAGTAC
>NC_042493.1:11835178-11875173 GCF_005508785.2 Acyrthosiphon pisum
TTTTAACTTCAAATGCTTATAAAAAAAAAATTGTGCTTATGTATTTTTAATATTGTTCAACTGCTATTGTAACAATGTATCAGGAAAGTTGTTTTTTACACTTTTTGGCCCAATAGATAAAACTTAATTGATATTTATAGAAAAAAAAAATAAAAAAATTGAAAACTTACAATGTCCGTAAACAGCTCAAAAAAAGTCAAATTATTTTCAAAATTGTATCATATATATAAAATGCTAATATAAACATTCAGTGGAATTTTAAAGTTTCTACAGTCATTCGTTTTTTAATTACAACAAAATAAGAAAATCGTTACGTAAGAACTCGAATGAATATCAAATGTTGTAAAAATATGAATTTCAAACGCCCATAAAAATTTAATTTGAGTTTCTTATAGATATTTTTTTTTTGATAAAGGTAGATTATCCTATAAGAAATCTTGTATTACATTTTAAAATCTTAGTTTTAAAAAGAAAAATTTCTATGAATTATAAACTCAACATAATTAGGTGATTTTCGTGGTTTTTCCATATTTTGTCAATTTTTGAACTTTAAATGCTAATAAAAAATCTGTGACTAATGATTTTTAATATTTTTCAAATGTCATTGTAACAATATAGTAGGAGCCTTGTATTACATTTTCAAGTATTTTTACTCAACAAATAAAGTTTTATTGACATTCATAGAAAAAAAAACTAATTAAATTGGAAACTGAAATTGTCCGTAAACAGCTCAAAAAAATCAAAATATTTTGAAAATTTTATCATCTATAGAAAATGGAAATTTAAACAACCAGTGAAAATGTCATGTATCTACATTCATTCATTTTAAAGTTACACCGAGAACCAAAATCAATTTTCTCAAAAACAGATTTTGCGTAAAAATTCCCGTTTTTCCTTAATTTTTCTTTTGTTTTTCACGGCGCTTTTGAAAATTATATGAAATTTTAAATTTTTTCCTCCCGAATGCACCAACTAGATTCACTTTCCCATCAAACAAGATACTGTTGAAGAAAATCGAAGCAGTTTTACTGCCCCAAACCGTGATGACAGACACAAAAATAAAAAAATAAAAAAACACACATCATTGTAAAATCAATACATTCCATCGTTTCACTCAGAATCTAAAATTTATGAAATTTTTTAAGCGCGTTTTGGTATTAATTTTGACGATATTCGATATTCAAACGTATAAATCACGAGCTCTCCTAAATGATTTTGGATCAAAATTTGTGAAAATTATTATTTAAATTATCATTTTCTGTACACAATAACATCTTAAAAGCCATTAAATGACATTTATAAATTTCGAATCTTAGATTCTGAACAGAGCAATCAGTGTATTGATTTTACAATGAAGTCTGTTTTATTTTTGTGTCTGTCACCAACTTTTTTGGTAAGAACCTGAAATTAGTTGGTAATTTGGGGCATCAGAACAAACGAATAAAAAATTTAAAAAAATCGATATTTAAATCGATTTAGTTTTTTTGATGGAACTCAAAAACTAATAACAGTAAATATTTAAATTTTAAGTAAATGTTTAAAACTATATGTTTATATTATGACAATTTGCCATACATGATAACATTTTCAAAATATTTTGTTTCTTTTTGAGCTATTTATAGTCAAGACAAATTTTATATCAATTAAAGTTTTTTTTTCAATTATTGCCGCTAAAAATTATAATTTTTGGCAGAAAACTTGAAAATGTAATACAACAGAACATGATACTGGGGACAGGTGTCCAAAGTTTCAACTCCTTAGTGTTCAAAATGGGATCACACTCTAGGATTCAATACGGTTTTTTTATAGATATTTTAAGTTCAAATTTGGACAAAATTAGATAGGTACTTAAACGAATAATAACGATTTTAGTTAAAGTTTATTAGTTAATTTATTACCTACCTTTGAAAATAATACTTCTAAAAATGTACATACCTATTGTTTGCAGGGGCGGAAATTCACACTTTTTGTGGACATTTAATTATATTGGTCTTCCGATTTGTTGTCAAACTTTTCATTTAAGTTAAAATTTTATTTATGTAAATAAAAAGTATTTTTCCGAATATGTTTCTGATTTAATTTATTTCTAGAAATGTAATGAAGATTTAGGTAAGTATAGGTATAGGTATAGGTAAGTAATAACCAAATTAGTGGATATTATATTTACTAACTACCTGCGATGGTATTTCTTTAGTAATTAGAATTGTAGGCAATAGTAAATTATACGTAAATATTCAGATGTTAATTTTAGTATTAAATAATGTAGGTAGTATATACCTAGTTAAGTTGTTCAGAACAATGTTTATTTTAATTTTAATTTGAATGTATTGAATTTGTCACTTTTTATTAAATTCCTTGTTTTCCATGTATTTATTTATTTGTTTATAATTTAGGCGTGCTTAACCTTTTAATACATGAATTGAGCCATTCAATGCAGCCTGCAATTAAAATGAATAAGTCCTACTATTATGGTAGTATAAATTAATTGTACATTTGTACTTTTGTAGCTGCTATAGCTTATAGTTTTTACTTTTTGAACCACGTCGTGCGTAACGTCGGCAAGCCCGGATTAAGGGGGGGGGGGGTCCAGGGGGGACCATGACCCCCGGGCTTCAATAGTTAGAATTTATTTCGGGGCCTCAGATTCGTCAATTATTTTTTTTATTATAGGCTATAACACTGCATAAATCAGCTAAAAAAAACTACTCTAGGAAATAACGTCTAACTTTAAATTATTAATAACATTTTGCAGGTAACCAATATATTTTTGAAAATCAATATTAAATTCTTGTGACTTTGGGAGCCAATTAAAAGATAAAAATATTGACTACATGTATTTAGAAGCACCGAAGTTTTTATATATTACAGAATTGTCCGGTATCATATCCATACCTATATGTCACATTATGTGCCTTAAAGTAGGCACAGGAACAACACGTTACCGAGCCACACTGTGTAAATTAGTCCCAGCCAATGCGATTGCAGCTAGTAATAATATGCGTGTTGCGAAGACCGTTTGATAATTTTGAGGTTTTCAAAGAGTACGTTAATTAGCTCATTTTATTGTATTTTTTGAATAAACATATTATATAATATATCCAAAACAAAAATAGTTTTACCTGAACATTTTTGATTTCATTATTACAACAAGTGTTTCTTCGAAAAAAGGACAAAAGTAATTGACAAAAATGTTTCAGTAATTGAAATTGATAAAATTTTTAAATGTGCTAAATATTTTCCAAAATTGTTTTTTAAAAATATCATTGTTGCAAGAAGGTTGGAGACATGTTTTAATCGACTTTCTAAATAGCTTAGCTGCGTTCTTATAAATTCATGGGCTCAATGCGTTAACCAAGTGACACGGCTGAAAAATGATCTAGCTGCAGGTTATGTGATAACCAGATAACGTATAAAACAATATATATAATGGTGATTTGATTTGTAAAAAAAAATAAGACATATTATTATGATATATGTAATAGGTATGTATCCTTATCTTTGTATTAAATATTACATATTATTCATCATGTATAATATTATATGAGACGAGATGTTTTTCGAAATATTTATGGGCGTAAGTATAACAATAAAATATGATTCCAGATATCTATAATATACCATTACCTTATATGCATAAAGTAAACGCTTAGAAATAATAAATTATATTACCTATATATATGTACAATTTTGGGTCAAGATATTCGATATTTATGCATCGACGTTTTCACAAAAAATATTTCACACCAAATTTAATTTCCTGTACAAAAGAACAAATATATAAAACATATTTTTCATCGAAGAGCGGACAAATTGCATTATAAGTTATAACAGTCGTTATCTACTAAAAGTTTTTACTCCCATATACGGGATGGAGTTATATCACTTTTTATAAAAATTATTTTCATTAATAACAAAAAATATATCGTATGTAATTCGATAAAGGTTTTTATTCTTTGTACTAAAGTTAAATTATATTCAATTAAGTCATACAAATAAACATTTGTATTATCTAAAATTCTTCCTAAGGTCTTACTCTTATACAAGTATACATTTTAAATTAATATAGTATAATATTGTTTGTTGCAATCATATTATAAATGCATGTTACCACTTATTAAAAAAAAATACAAATATTTTTTAATTTGTATACTTTTAATACTAAACGAAACAGCAATTATTAGGTCAAAATATACATATATAACACGACCGTGACGACGTGCCACTTACATGTATTCTAATAATTGGAATATAAGAGAACAGTCTTTAATTTTTAATTATTGTATGCGAACACTAAACGTGAAATTTCAAAACAAGCCAAAAATAAGTATTGTTGGCCCAACTGTATTTTTGATGAATTATGGATTTGAGAAATAGACCAATAAAGATTTTTACGAATTGTCTTTTTTACGAATTGTCTGTTTTGACGAACTGTCCGCGGGTTACCGAAATTTCGAGTATACAATAAAGATAGGCAGACACAGAATCAAACCTTACTCCAATCAATATTGATCGTTATTCGCGTTAATACACAAAAGTATTATTATAATATGTTCCTTGTTCATTGTAATATTATAGCATACATACCTGAGGTTGCCTAGCTCGGTGCGTTTCCTCCGGTATGTATCCGACACAGACACGTGCGATAATGAGTCCCGGAAATGTCACGTACCTACACAATTATAAAAAAATATGATTTAGTATAATAGTTGTTATAATTATTATTATCACTCGTATATTATTATATTATAGCCCTAGTATTGACAGTCACACACACCGCGGTTTTTTGCCACGACGTGCATTATTCACGCACGACAATTTACTAAAGTTGCAGCACTGAAACAGCTTACAACAAATATTTATTATTATTATCATTATTGTTGTTGTTGTAATTGCGAACTCTCGAGATTAAATAATGAAATTAAGTTCCGAACCCGCCCGGATGATAATATCGAACGTTCTAATTTCTCCGCTTGTCGTTTCTAAATAACTTTACAAAATATTATATGCGTCTATACAGAACACTGAACACTTTCATTTGCATTATGAAGCGTTACCTATGTGCTATGGCTAACTTCCTCCTCTATTTATAGTCCTGAAAATCTTTACATATTCCTTCGCTATTGAAACAAGAATATATCTGATATGAAGTTAAATTTTACAAATCGTATTGGATTCTAAGTTTGGACCTGCTACTACTCTGTAAAATACTACTAACTATTTTTAACAAAATATTACGTCTTAAATTATCCATATGGCATACACAATAATATGTCCAATGTTAATTAAAATACATAAATATAATTATAAATAAAAATGTAATCAATTTTTTGACAGTCAGCTACAGACTCCTGTTTACCAATTGTAGTATAATAATATGTATAATACGTGCAATTTTAGTTTTTACAATATAAAAAACTTATCATAAGTTATTTTATTAATACGTCGCTATAAATATATAGTCATCAAGTAGTGTTGACCAGTTACCTCAGTGGCTGTTTTCGGCATTTAAAAAATGTACCAATTGACATTAACGCGTATAGCGCACTTGGAAGAATCAAGGAAATATTACCGACATGAGTAATATATATAACCTATATATTAAATTTTGGGTAATTAAAGTGTATGCCGCTTATTATTTCCATTGAAAATAATAATTGTTTCTTAATTCTTTTATCTTAGGTATTTATTTTAATTTTTATTATTCCTATAGCTGTGTCAACGAATTCGTGTCGTCACATATTTGCCATCCATATTTTAAGCCAGGTGTGGTTGTATATATATTATGGTATGTTGAGGACCACTGGTACATTAGGTCGAAGGCCTGGTGCATTTTATTTATTTATTTTGTGGTTGGGGGGGGGGGGTTGATTGGAATAAAAAAAGGTAAGTTTGAGGGGAACTGATATATGCCATCAGCAAGAGGCAGGTTAGGTACTCGTTTTATATCCGATTTAAGTTTTTTTGTATAGTCAATTATTTCATCAGATTGACTAATTTGAGTTTGAAAAAAACTTAAATTTGTATGATAGGTAGGTAGCTTGTGTGTGAACATAGTAATAAGCTTATAGTTTGGTGTGGGTCGATAAACAATAGTAAGAACAACACTGACCAACATTATTTGTATAAATTATGATGCTTTGAACAATTTTAAACACAAATTATAAAATATCTATCCGTTTGCTGGAACTTGAATTCCAGGACGCTGGCGGCTTTATATAGTTTATGAGTACATCTTGTATATCTTTATAATATTTTAATGAAAATGTGTGGGTAAAAAGTGGGTAAAATCATCAAATTTTGATCAATATTGATAAATACCAAATTTTTAATGATTTTTACAAAGTAACTAAAGTGAACTTTATTTATTTATTAAAGTGAACTTTAGTTACCATATATTTAATTAATTACAATTAGGTAATTTATAATATTTATTAAAGCATACCAAAGTGTCTAATTTTTTTTTAATTTTCAAATTGCACAAATGTATGACAATTAATATAACTAAAGGAAAATTATTCTTCTGTTATAAATTATAATATGATGAGTGATTACAATTTACAAGGTATTTATTAAAATATAATAACACTTGTATATTTGATTTTGTACATCTGGTGGTTGACTTTATACATATAATATTATGTACCTGCCTAATAACATATAGTATGTATTACTTAATATAGCAATAATTATATTGCTTGTTTGTTATGTCTAAAATCGAAATTTATAACGATTGAAAAGAGATGAACCAAATGCAATATTTATATTTTTAAGCCAAAAGTCAGTTAAATTATAATATTAGATATTTCGAAGGTAGGTACTATAATATACACCTTTGTTACATGAATTATGTATATTGTTGTTGTAATAATAATATTGCTGCAGGCTGCAGCTGATTGCGAAAGCACTACGATACATATTACATACCTACCTATTTTAATCCATAAAATGTATAGCTACATTGCTTAGCAGACGTGTGGAGTGACGTTTTATTTGAAATTAAACTTTAAAACAGGGAACGAGCGCGTTCATTGTACAATTTGTGTATCCCGGCTTGGTATTTCGGTGGATGTTGACAAAGTGACTTTTGAAAGTCGACCGATTACCGCCCACGGCAGCGCTGTGGCTGCTTGTCACACGATTCCTCGGCACCGACCGAACTAACATTTCAGGGTACAGGAATAATATATTACGTTTTTGAAGTTGAATTTTAATCACATGGTTATCGATTTCCTAGATACTTAGCGTTTCTACAATCTACAGCAAAATTGTATCGTAAAACGCGGTAACAATAATAATATAATGTATAGGTATTAAAAAAAATCTGAAATTGTTCCGAGAAAAGTGGTTGCTGCATGATTGCAATGTTGATACGCAGAGCCAAAGAATTGTTTAGTAGTGCAGCGGGTAATACATAATACTATTTCATAATTAGAGCATCGCGTACCCATACTTATGCAAAGTACAGCATAGAGAAGCGGTCGCTAACCGGTGGTCCGTGGAGTGTATATTTGTATTCCAACGAATTGTAATTACCTACATATTCCATCGGTGATTATAAACCTACCAGAAATATACATATTTTATTTTTGGATAATATTTGTAACATTTCACAAATCAGAACATTAGTGTAGTAGGTATAGGTAATTAACTAAAAAAAGTTCAAATTTTTATAAAATCTCAATAGTTTTAAACTCTGAACATATTTAGCTTTAATACCTAAAACTTCAAAAGTGGAAAATGTAATATTCTCTCTTTTAAATTTTTTTAGAAAAATGATTCTTGAAACATTCATGTATTACATAAATATTATCATTTTCAGTACACAATCAAATGTTTATAATATTATTATGACATTAAAATAATATCATTCATGATTATAATATTAGTATAATGTTATTATATTAATATTATAACATTATCATTACAAAATGCTGTCTGGATTAATTTAGTTAAATCGATTACGCGTTCGACTGACAATAAAATTCGAACCATGGACTACGCTAAACGATGAAAATTTAAATATTTAAATGGTCGACCAAGGCATGATAAAATAACAAGGTAACTGAAAAATCGTTGGATCTTGTAAATACCATTGTATCTTTAATCTTGCAGCTCACCTCATAATAAACTATTTATATAGGTAGATATATATATACACTTACCATGACACAACACACAACCAATGAAAAGTGGTGAACTGGATAATTATGGCCCGTGAGGTAACTGGTAGGTATGCGTATCATAATTAAATTTCCATCGTATAACTTGTTATTTTATCATGGACCCAAGGGACGTGACTTTAAGTCAATCGGTGAGCTGTAACTTCGGCAATATAATAATATTATTATAATATTGCATCGATATATTGTTGGGAATTAAAACGTATCACAATCGCATTGCATTTTTTTTCCGAACGTAGGAATGAATTTGTTTTTAATGAAAACGGAGGAAAAACGTTTTGTTTTATTTATTCGAAACTGCCACTAACGGGCACTCGTACCTATATAGTGTAACATGTGTGCTGTATATATATATATATATATATGTTACAGCTAAAGTGTTGAATTCCGTTATTTTATGAAATAACTAGGTAGTTCATGAATTACCTACGAATGTTAGTTAAAGTATCAAATAATACATGAAAATAGTACTTTAACTAGTTATTTCATAGAATATCTAGTTATTCTATACAATTTCAGTTTGATATCCGTTAAAGTATAAAATACATTAAAATTTAAAATATATATTAAAATATTTTATTTTACTGAATTATGAATTAATTATAGTTATATTATTTATTTATTTGTACATGTAAGGCCAATATAGAATTTAGAGTTGCACAATACCTCATTTTTTCTACAAACACATCGCTTTGTGTCACATTTTTTGGTACAAGTGCACTTAAAAAAACCATGACCAGTTCCCAATGACTGCGCAGTTTCCGCAGATCTTAATGTAATACTTTCATTTGGAACAGCTTCTACGGCTAACAAATTTTCTGAACATACTGTGAACTTTGATCGAGAGTGTAGTTGTTTTAGGGCCCGTATTACAATAGTTGAACTCCGATTAAACCACCGAATTCGGCCGGTAAAATCAGTGGTTCAAGCGTAACCGAGGTTTAAACTATGATTGTAAAACGGGCCCTTAACACTCCTATAATTATAATTTGTAGGTTAGGTATCAAATAAATAAAATTATTTATCATGGTATTTTGTTATTTACAATTTTACACATTAACGAAGTGATGCCATGGAATGTATAAAATAACTAGTTAAAGTATAAATTATATACATTACCTACAAGCTTTAGTTATTTTATACATTACCTAGTTATTTCATTAACTAACTGATTCAAAACTTTAACTGTAACATATATATATAGCTACCTGGATAGTGGGTAGTAAAAAATAAAATGAAAACGTTTTCACCGCATTCGCAGTGGGTTTAGTTGGTGATTTCGTGAATCGCACCGATGTATTTTCTGCGTAGAAGATTTTCACGGACTTTTTATTATTTTTTTATTGCTTTTCGACCATTAACTCGAAATTACTTCCACGTCACGAAATTACGGGATGTAAAATCGATGGTGACCAGAATCGTGTATCGTCCGAGCACAGGAACTATATTATATTATTTATATATATAATATATATAAGTAAATATTCGTGTATGATGAAAATATACAAGTATATACCCAAGGGCGTACACATGATTTTCTCATAGGGGGGAGGGGATATTCGTATAAATCACGACAAAACGGCCCTCGTTTTTACCCCCTACACCGTCAAGCTACTTAAAAATATCATATTATTTTTTCCATCATAATAATATAACCAAAAATTATCAACATAGTTGTCATAATTAAACATAGATATACACATTTTAATAATTTACCTTTGTAAATGCTGTTCTATTTATGCGTCCTTAAAAATGAATTTAAATAGTTTATTTGTAATTAAAAATACTTACATTAAAAATAATTGAAAACACGGAAACTAACAATCCAACTACGTATATATTTTATAATAGACGATACTACGATAGTAAACAAATCTTTCTTTTTAGATTCAGAGATGAGTGATTAGTGATGAATGAATTGATTTTACAATGATGTGTCCTTTTTTTGTGTACCTATACTTAACTATCTCCCCCTTTTGAAGCAGTACAAAAACTTAAATCTTAATTTTACTCAGAGTATTAATCGTAGACATTTTAAATATTCCATTATTTCTTAAACTATTATTTTCTGTATTTAAAGAAATGTTAATAATTTTTTTACTAATTTTAATATATTAAAATATATAGGTATACAGGCATTTGTAATTTGTTACATTTTAAATTATTTGTTTTTTTTTTAAATTGTCGATAAAATATTTTAGGTTTATTCAAAAAGTTTGAAAATATAATACATGATTCTAGATAAGTTGTTCAGTTAGTAATTTTAATAATTTAAAATTTAATTGTATGGTAATGGTATAAAATCGAGGTACTCTCAACACCTATTGTACAGCAGAGTGGTTACTTATATACCGGCAGGTGATTATTTATCATAAACCACTTATTGTTTTAAAAATAAATCATGTTTTGAAACACTTTAACATGATTTCTAGTCGTTAAAAAAATAATATTTAAAAATATATATTTTTTATCGTTATCATTTTTTTTGAGTTTTTACTTTATTGAAAAACAATATACATTTTTAATTTCTTATTCCAAACTCCAAAGCATAATATTATTATAAAAACTATACCTATATTATGTAATTATATTACAAATAAATGCATATTATTTTGGTTACCTGGTTTTGCGATATTGATAGAAGGTCATCCTAAGTATAATATCCTATTTTGCGTGCATTTCCTATGCAACGTTTTCGGATTGGGTAACACAATATTACGCATAATATTCACACATCACACGCACTAACCGTTAATACATATTATTATATTTCAAAAATCTTTAATATTCAATTGAAAAAGTTAATGAGGCAAAAAAATATATTCCTACAAATAAATAATTATTTTTAAAGATAATTCTACTGCGACTTTTGCAGAGCTCGTGACTGATGTCATTTTCGTGTACAAAAGTGTATAGGAAATGCTAATCTTAGGTGTATGACTGATGTAGAGTAAAGCTAATGAATACAAATATAAATAAAAAAAAATAACTGTGTTAAGCAGTGATAAACCATTAGTATAGGTACATATTTGGTAATATACACATTATTGTATGTTAACGTGAACTTCCAGCCCATCAGGCGCGTATCCTGAGTTTTATTTATGGAAGCTTAATGACAAAATATAAGTATAAAACTAAATGTCCTAAAGCATCAAATATTAGAACAATGTTTCCTCTTATGATATATTACACCTACACTGGGCTACACAAAATAACAATACATATTACAAAACAAATACGAAACAATATGTTGAACAAACTATACCCAGTTGAAAGCACCTGGCTCTTCCAATGTTGGAAAACTTATTTAAAACAGCTTCACTTGTTATATTATTGCATATTGTAGGTATATACTATTATTATATATGTTCAAATAAATAATGATTTTTATTTTTCATCAATTTGTTGTTTTAATTTGAGGACACATATTATGCCATTCAATAAACATTTGAATATGTTAGTATCTGATAGTCGAGTTCAAGAAAGTCGGCATATTATGCATTATAATTATAGTGAATGGTTGATTTTGCTAACGCTCAATGCATTCACATCGATACAAGACATTAAACGAACCTGGTGCAATATGTATGTCAAGAGTAATTAGTAGGTAGTGCATTTTTATGTAATAAAAAGTCAAAATGTGTAAATATTTATGTGATTATTAATTATTTTAGCCATCATTAAAAAACATAAAATATTTAACAAAAAGTTTCTGTTTAACATACATTTTATATTTTGAGCGGAGTGATGAAAATATTGATTTTACAATGATGTGTGTTTTTTTATTTTAATAAAATTTTTTTTTATGTCTGTCATTACCTTTTAGAACAGTAAACGTGCTTAGATTTTCTTCAAAAGTATCTTTTCTGATAGTTTAGTTGATACTTTGTGGATTCAAAATTGCTCAAAACAAAACAAAAGGAAAATTAAGGAAAAACAGGAATTTTTACGCAAAATTGATTTTTGATAAAATAGATTTTGGTTTTTTGTGTAACTCTAAAACAAAAAACAAATGAAATGTTGACTGAATGCTTATATTACAATTTTTTATACACAATGACATTTTCAAAATATTTTATTTGTTTTGAACTGTTTACGGAAATTTTCAGTTTCCAATTTTTTTTAGTTTTTTATTAGTTATAAAAGCTTGTAAATTGAATATAAGGCTTTTAATATATTGTTGCAATGACATTTGAAAAATATTAAAAATCCAGTCACAATCTTTTTAAATCTAAGATTTTAAAATGTAATAAAAGATTCATTATACAGTTAGGTATCTACCTCTATAAAAAAAAAAAATATCTATAAGAAAGTCAAATTACATTGTTATAAGATTTTGAAGATCTAATTTTTACGACGTTGGATATTCACTCGATATTTTGTCATGTAGCGATTTTTTTATTTTGTTGTAATTCAAAAATCAATCACCGTAGACACTTGAGATTTAAATCATGTTTATTTTATCAATTCGTAGTAATATCATAGGCTTACTGACCGTCTTCGCTCAGAATCGTTTATCTTATTCAATGGTATTATTATATCATTGAATTCAAATTTAACACTATCCGTTTCAATTACAAACTAGTACCCTACTGTACAGCAGAGTTACACCCACTTAACCACCTTTAAAAAAAATTTTAATCATATAAAAAAAGGATATAAAATAAATAAGTATGTAATATAAAATTGTACTGAAAAAAAATGTATTAATGAACTAGATCAACTAGTCACAGAGTAGTACTTAAGTAGATTATATAATAGATATTGCGATATTAAAAATTGTTTACCTATTTTATCTTATTTATCACCTACACCATTCTCTGTTACGATTTACGACCGTTTGAACATTTTTCCCGCAGAATATTGATTATTAACAAGATGTCGGCGTATAAGTTAATATAAAAATACGAAATATTTAAGAAAATATATTATTTACTTCAAAATATGCGAAAATAATAATGAACAAGTATGTTTTATTTTTTTATGGCATTCATTTTTAATCAGAGTTAAGAAATATAAATTCAATACAATTATGTATTTACATAAAAATGCCGGTCCTAGTAATTATTAATAAATAATTTTATATTTATGTATATTCCATTTAGTTTCTAATTAAAATAGAGAAACGAATTTGACGATGAACTTCTACTCTGAAATGCCATGAGGTATGAATTTGGTACAGTGTTGTACTGTCCTGAAGTATCAAGTAAGTCCCGCGTGCAGAACTGATCTAACTTCTGTAGGTATATTCTAAACACGTTGTCAAAAAAATGTTTTAGGGAATTGTGGTATGATGAGATCGCAGAAAAATAACTATGTAATGTTATTTCTTATATGAGCAGTGTTAAAATATATTTTGTTGGAAATAAATTGGTATATAGGTAAGTAGTATAGGTAGATACCTATATAATATTATATTTACATAATACGATTAGCATGGCGTACTGAGCGATATTTTCGATTTCCATATTATAGATACGATTAATATTGTGATGTCCTTGCTTTTTTTGATAGTTTTTTAAAATCGTTTGAGAATATCTAAACCATCGAAGCCCCGCGAAACACATCTGCTCGGTATATTTTTTTAAACAACCTATGCATTATTGTTCTGCACAATTTAATGCATTGTTGCCTCATTGCCTGTCACGGTACAAATACTAACCGTATGTATTAGGGCTTGGGGGATACACTTCTCAGCCACAAAGGGCAGGGGGGAATAATTTTAATTGCTGTTACTGTTACTGAATAATATTATTAAAGTGACTTTTTTTTTATAGCGGCTACTGGAATTATCTACCGCATATTATGCATTTTTATTTTTAGAATATAACGTGATACCGCCATTTGCTTGTGTCAATTTATATGCTAACAATATTATTTGTATCTGTTTATAATAGAAGATGAAATTATAGCTATGTAGGGTGATTTACCGTGTATGATTATCTATAGTAACCACTAACATATAAATTTGTAAAGACAAAAGTAAACAAAAGAATAATGTTTTTAAATCAAGTTCAAATGAGCAATTTCAAAAATCACAATTTGAGTTAATACTTTATTAAAGGATAAAATGAGGGTGATTATGGTTAATGAATTATCCTGCAGTGAATAAATGTATACATACATAATAAATAATAATGATATAATAATATATAGACTGTAGAGTTTAATAGAAAAAAAATATTGAATTATAAAAATGTATTACATTACATTAATGCATTAAACATGTTTAATAAGTTGAAAAATGTCATGACCTTATCGTAATTCGTCTGTCTATCGATGATTGACAATTCAAATACATCGTCGGTACCTACTCTGATCTGGCCGTTTTAAAATTTTATCGAAAGTTTCACTAAACGCATCTGAGAACAAACTGTCGGTCGAAATGTTTTGAAACAAGTTTTTCAAATGCAATAATTTTGTATTGGTATAAAAATATATATTGTCACAATTCACCACTACTCTGTGTCTAGGCGATCGCAAAGAGCGTGACGAGGGAACAACAAATTGCGAAGTTGGCATTTAAATAAATTAATGTCAATGTAATTATGTCAATTAATAATTAACATAATTCAGTTGTTCAACAATTATAACAGTAATTATATCTATAGATAATACCTACAATACATTGATAGTATTTAAGTAAATATTTTTTCAAGTGTTTATATAATTTGTAAGGATATACAAATCGTTACGTTTGGCCTGCAGAGTGAAAACGGAAAGAACATTTCCAGATATCTCATTTGGGCGAAAATCTAATTTGTTTTTATCAGATTTCGGGGAAAACTCGTCGGTAAATCGGTTAATACATTTCCGATGGCGGATAAGTCACCGGTGTCATCGAGGAATCGGCGCAAATGGGATAAAAATGAAAAATCGAACGGCACTGTAGGGGGACGAGATACAACATGGAGTGGGTATATAATAATACGAATTTCGCGAGCTCGAATATTATATGCCTATATATTATTTTCCGTCAGGTCTATGGGGACGACCGTGGTGGGGTTAAAACAGTAGTGGTTCGACCAGACGTGTTGAATGCAGAACACATTACATTAATATTATTATAATTTATAATTATATTTTGTTCTGAATGAGGAGAGTTGTTGACGGCTTAAATTCCGGTCGGAGTATACCCATTTAATGTATGGAGCTAATACCGTTATTTGCTGGCTGTAATGTTAATAAATATGCGCACGTGGTAATGAGGTTTTGTGTAGTATATTTATATATTATTCACATCCGTAATAATAATTATAATATATTATTTTTCGTCCATCTATACTCTTTAGGGGAGCAATAATTTAACTGTCCACGGTGAAAAATACCCGTAGGTATTGGTTTTGAGTAGAATTCATATTAATATACATTCCCGGGGACTATAGAGCAACGAGCAACCCCCAATCCCCATCATCTCACTATACAATAACACATCACCGAAACGTACTTACCTCTATCCGAGAGAGCCCCGTGGTTATTCTAACATAAATGCGTATATTTTGATGGTCTAAACGTATTAAATATACCTACTTATAATGTTTTATATTTTAACGGTGCAGACATTTTTATTTTTCAAAACACTTTGTTTTAATTTTATATTTTGTGGGCTTGTTATCTTTATTACAACTATGGTTTAGACTTTTTACTTAAGATAATATCACGCCAGTCTTTATTTTGATGATACGATCTTTTTTTAACTTCGTCAATATATAACGTGCAAATATGAAAAGTTTCCATTGAAAGCGCGTGTCGTTTTAATGTTTAAATTGTATACGGACAAGTTCTGTCGATATAACTTTCACACGGTATTCAGCATTTTACTCTTTATAAATTTTATAATAATCGTATTTTTAATGAGTTTACGGTAACACACACACACGCACACACAAAATAGTACAATGAAATCGAAACACAAAAACTTTTTGGGAGAAGGTATTTCAAACGATTCAAAACGATGATACATTATCCAGATACAAATAAAATATTCACCGTGGAAAGGACGTACGTCATTATGGTTTTTTTATGACGGGTGTTTGAAGAGAAAATAGAGTCACGCGAACGAAAGAACATAGGTATCTAATATTTTTGGACGACCAGCCAAAATAATATTTGCATAATACTGCAGGCACAATAAATTAAAATATATTATAATATAACGTTTACTCACCAACGAAGCGAGCAGATCAGTTATCCATGATCACATACACACACACACACACACACACACACACACACACAGTAACATAAACGGGCACAATTGGTGGTGGTATAGGTGAAAACTTAATATTGGAAATAATATCTGGAAATTGGAAAGCACCGCGGCGGTGAGTTGATATAATATGTATATTAAACAAAAATCAAACTATTTTCACCGAACTAAAAGTACAATAATAACCATATAGTAAAATATATTAGTCCCGCGAGAGCACATTTTTTTTTACTATAGCGTGATGATTTTTTTATTCTATCGATTTTTCCGGTGTCGACGCTATATTATAATAAACCGTGTGCAGCCGGACACACGCACGCAGAGACGAAACGCGCGTCGTGCGAAAACTGTATTGCGGGCTGCGGCGGCGCCGGTGACCGCGACGGCGACGACAGTTGTACAACAATATTGATAGTCATATATTATATACAATGAAGTAGACGTGCGTTTCGATATTTACCTGTACACGGGCATGAATTATGGTACGTACACCTACCTAACCTACGCGGGTGCACACAGGTGTCGCCTTGTTACGACGATAACGATTTCCAAAGTACGTCACGCACGCACGCACGCACCACGCCGCACAGGTTTATACGAAATACATATATAATACTCATAATGGACGTACATATATATATTTATATATTATATTATATCGTATATGTATGAGTACGATATATATATATAGACCGCCGATAGACGTCATAGAACCTACGATGTTGCGGCGATGTCCTCTCGTCACCATCTACATTATAATATATTGTAATATAATAGGTACCTCTATAATACGTCCTAATATGTGCACACGATTTTTCGAGTTCGAAGACGAAAACGCTATTATTATTATAAAAATACAATAATATTGTCGTATGTTATTGTCGTCTGTCGTTTACCCCCTTGTACCTACAGCAGTCGCAGATCGCGTATAAATACATCATATTACATAATATTATTGTATACTTAGGTTAGATATTATACGCCTACTACCTGTTGTTCGGCAAGTTTCGCGGCGCTCCGTCCGGTCGTCCGGAAGAAGCGTAGGCGCGGTTGTCGGTTACCCAAAGGTGGGTAAAGTTATAGTGAAAATAACTTAATCGAGCTACGTTAAGCCAAAGGTAAGGACGTTAGAAGTTAACAAACAATCCGTTTTACTGATAAAGTCCAAAGTTGGCATGGAGAAAAATATCCTTCATCTTTCTCGGCTAAAAAGGAGTTCATTAATTTTAATTACCACCTGAGTCACACATAAGTATATATCGTTGGGAAACCGTCAGTATTTTTAAATTATAACTAAATATTTCGTTAAAAATACTTCTTATCGGCCAGTGGTGAATCCAGGGGGAGAGGGCCACCCCCATCAAGCACCGTAGTTTCCTTATGTGTTAGCCTGTGTCATCCACTAGTAGATGTATCATGCATTGATGATTTAAATTGTGTTGTACTTTTGCCCCCTCCCCCCCGCAATTAAACACTAGATTATCGTTATAGAGGCTATTGCATAGTCCACACTATAATAATTATAACTGTATAATATGGTTTATCACATGTTAGCGTCAATTAAATTGGTAATTAAATCACGGAATATTAAATATTTTATTTGTTTAGTTTTATTTAAAATCATTGTTTACAGCGTAACTAAACAAAAATTAATTACTTAGCTCACACTTGTAAATACGCTTATAAATATGATCTTAACTTGAAGTATTATTTTTCAATCAAGTGGAAAAATGTCAAGTTATTGCTTGTTAGATGCAATGGATACTTTAACTACCTACCTATATTGTCAAGGTGTTAAGTGTATTAAACGCTTAACTACCTAATTAGTTAATGATAATCTTAAGAGTAACTTTTTAACTTTTAACCAGTTAATCCTAATGCCCACATTCGCATGTCCTGTTTATAGACTTTAGTGTCATTAACCCGATATTAACGCATAAATCATATTATAGGTAGATATTTAGATGAAATGCTACTATTAAATTAACAAATAAGCGAAATAATATTTTTTTCTGTCGAGTTTTAATATCTCGAATTCCAACGGGAATAAAAATTAATTTCACTTATGTATTTTCCTAGTTAAATACGTCAAATGCAACATAAAACATTTAAAGGGACAAAAAAAAATTGAGTCATCGAGACTCGACTGTACCAATAGTGTATTATAAAATATATACATAACACTACTTAATACTTATACATATTTTTATTGATGTGATACTTCAATGAGCGTGCGTACTTATTTATCGTCTCGACATTTGTTTCAACGCGTGCACGTGCATACTATACCAATTCACGTTATTATATTAATATCAAAAAACATTGTGTATTTTATCATTAAATTCATATGATGGGCACAATTATTAAAGTGTTCTATATTCTAGTAGACAGGTTATTGTGACGACGCACGCGACACCGTCTGTTGCAGTGACACTAAAAAACGTATGGTATAAGTATTCACATGCATATGTTATTATATATAAGTACATGATATAATATTATATTCTGCAGTGGTATGTGGTTTAATTGAAAAGTCATACCGTATCAACGTATAATAATTAATAGCTGTTATCTAAATAGCGCTAAAATGCATAGTATTTGCATTTTTTGCAGTTTTTTCACTGAACAGAAGTTTTACGATAATATGCAGTACCTATAATTAGTATTTATAGGGCATATGTCGTATAAATATATATATATATATATACATATATATAATAATACAGTTGATAAATATGCCTTTTAACCTCTTAATAGTAATTAAATATTCTTGCTTGCCTGCTGGCACAGATTGTCAGACTGATTTTCCATTTAAATAATATATAATAGCTGGTACTTATAGTGCATTGTGTATAGAAATAATGGTTTTTCCTTGGAATTTGAGGGTGGTTTCTGATAGAAAATTGGATCTAGTTAATACTTTAAGGGAGTTTTTGGAAAATTCCTAATATTTTTCTAATAATCGGGGAAATCGAAAAAAAATTAGGGTAAGCCGGTAGTTATTGACAAAATCGATTTTCTTATCTTGTTTTATAAATATTTGAAAATAAATGTTCATCAAATAGTTAAACTATAACATATTCTATAGACACGTGGTACTATTTTTAAAATATTAAAAACTATTTTTGAGCTATTTATTAAATTTGTATTTTATTTATTTTATTTCTAACCTAAATGTTGAGAAAATGTATTTCTCTAAGTCATTAAGATTGAAAATTGAATATAAGGTTCCTCGTTGATGTTCATGCCAATATTGAAAAATATACAAGCATAATTTTACAGACTTTTGAATTTCAAGTTTTTTGTAATTAAAAAATATAATTTGTGGGTACTTACTTGAAACTTTTATGTAGATATATTATTATATTTCACTATACTCAATGATATTTTCAAAATATCTTTATTCATTTTAAGCCTTTTTTTACCGTATAATGTCTACGTATTATTTAAAGTAAAATAAATTACTGTAATAGTAATATATAAATATATCATAAAATATACCTATTACTTATTAGTAATATAAGCTGACTGTCTTCGCTCAGAATCGATTTTTTTTATCAATTTTTTCTTATACAGTCAAACCTGCACTTTGATAATAAATTGATTTTAGTACAGTTATCGATATGGTTTTGAATAAACAAAAGTTTGTACTAATAGTCATGTTATTACAGGCAATATGGAATATCCTGGAATACTATATAGGTAAATTGAGCAACATTAATAATAATTATTTAAACACGTCTTTCTATGTTGCCTTAGCCAATTATAGAATGACAAATTTATCACGGGCAATGTGAATTTATAAAAAAACGTTCATATATTATGGACATACGTGCAGATAAATTATGTGGTTGAGTATTGTGCGAAAATGTAAAAACTGTTAAAAAATGTAAAAACTCAAATTCGTGTTTAAAGTTTTCAATTTTAGTTTATAACTTATGATAAGCATTGCTTAAAGATGATCGATAGTGGTCGATTATTTTTGATTAACCATCAACTATCCAGGTATACATATTATAGGTTAATATACACTATATTTATATAGACAGAATACAGTTTATATACACAGCATTTGGGAAATGATAATATTTTGTGAATATTTTAAAGTGCTTGAATAATGAATATATTTTGACTAATAATATTTTATAAATATTTTCTTCTCATTATATATAATACCTATGCTATATTTAAATATCATATTGTACACTACTGAGACAGTGTTTTTATGTGAGATCCATGTGGCATTTTATACCATGACACAATGAATAATTGGACGGTTTTTGTGAAAAGGGAATCAAGTCAATAATAGTATGTAATTGTTCAGTAGACAACAAAAATGTTTCATCTTCTACATTTAAATAAAAAAAATTTTGAAACTATAAATTTTATTTATAACTTCGATAAATTGTATGATTATGTAAAAAAAAATACTTTAAAACCATTTTTTAGTTATTTTTGTTGACTTGATACCAATAGCACGAACGTTTATCGTATATTACGACTTGATACCATTAAGTGTAAAAAGTATCAAGTCGTTATTATGCAATAATATTCGTGCTATTGGGATCAAGTCAACAAAAATTAATTTATAATTAATAATTTAATTTTTTTTATAATTTAGTAAAGTTGTTTATTACACATACATTATTTTGCAATATATAATGTTAAATATATGTTATATATATTGTTTAACATTAAAAATAAAGGTGCTGGATGACATTCTATATAAAAATAATATCAAGCAAGTTGCAAATACCTAACCAGTTTTGGAATAAATAGTAAAATATAAGATACATATATCATATAACATTTGTATAATCAATGGTATGAATACAGAATAATATTCTACCATTATAATATACAATCTATTTGCTGTGTTATCAATATTAGAATCTATGATGTTATAAAGCTTAAAATGCTGGTAAAATTGTTAAAATGCTCCACATATAAAATTAAAATTAACCTAAATTAATTTAAATATAATATAAATAATAATATGTATATAATATCTAATAGGTTTATCAGCTGTAGTGTTATAAATATTATTCTATAATGTTAGCAGGTTAGGTAGGTTAATAATTTCCATATTTTACAATATATTAAATTTAGAACTTGAAAAATGTATTTTTTTTTTAATATATGATTATAATATAATATAATAAATATTACTAACAAATTATAAAACGTATAGAACCTACTCAACTTATGTTAATTGGAAAAAATAAAATGAATGTCTTTGTAACAAATTGAAGAAAATAAATATATACCTGTGGCTCGGCGCGACGCAGTGGCTGAAAGCAATCACGTACCGTGATTGAGAGTAAGTACCGACCGCTGCTATTAGTATTAGGATGGGCGACCACCCGGGTCCATAGTGGAAACAAATTTGCCAATCATACACGTGTTGCTAACCAACCGTTCCAAGCATACCAACCGATCTAACCCTTCCAACCGTAATCCCTATAATAACTAATGGCCATAGTTTTCGGGCTCTAAGATAGATCAATAAAAAAAAAAAAACATGTAAGTGGATGTCACTTTGCTGTACAGTAGATTACAAGTGGGTCATTGTATAATGGATTGTATTAGACTTGAACTCAATGATATAATATTATTGTATAAGAAAAACGATTCGGAGACGGTTTGTCAGTCTGGATATTTTATATTGTTATTATTTATTTTATCATGTAAGTTGAATAAAATTAATATTATAATATTATAATTTTTTATTCGTTTCTATGGTGATAAACAAAGTGTTAGAAATTAAAATCACATTTTTAGCATTTTTTCGTAATTTTTCGGTGGTTTTTCCCGTGGCATTAAATAACTATTGAGAAAATCGAAAAATGATCTCTCTAAAGTATCATCTTGATCCAATTTGCTAAAAGATAAGGTTCTATATGTTGAAATCAAAGCACTCCTTCTGGCAGACATTTTGTATACAGGATCTAAAAAAAAAAATAAACACCATTGTAAAACCAATAGCTTCCTCGCTCCGCTCAGAATCTAAAATATATATGCATAAATAATTGTACTATATTTCAATGTATAATAAATTAATATATAATTTTTATAATATTGATAACACAGCAACATAGTTGATATTCTGTGATTTTCCTAATTCTCTGATTATATTATTATTTTAAATTTTTCTGTTGGTTTTTTTCTTATGATTTTTTCCGGGATGCATATTATAGTGTAGGTTTTTTTATTATAATAATGATTAAATTAATAAAATATATAAAACCGTTCTTTTTTTTTAAATGATCATACTTAAACAATATAAATATATTAATTATGCTAAACTGGGTGATCTATTTAACGAAAGACAATTATTATTTTAAGAAATAATAACGTTTATGAAATTTTTTACATTATTGAAAGTACTTAAAAAACAACATTTATCTGAAAAATTGTTTTTCTATTTTATAACTCTCATGAGGAATTTAATTTTTTTAAATTTTTTTACAACAGGCATTTTTTTACAACAGGCATTTTTAATTCTTTATCCCAAAGCAGAACATTTGTAGAAGTAGGTACACCAATACAAAAATCTCGTATTTTGGTTAAGTAGCTTCTGAGTAAGAGGTATTTAAAATTCTGATGAGCGTCGATGAGTGGTACAAGTATACTGCATAATGTCAGACCACTACTATGCAAAACAACACCTAAAATAGATAATTATAACCGAGGCTTGAAACCGATATTGGATATCGATTTTGAATAGCGGTTAAAACCATTAAAAACCGAAATCGATATTGACACAAAAAACAAAATAAAAAAAAAATAAAAACCGAAATTTGAAATACTGAAAAAATAAAAACCCATATTGGCTTGGAGAACAATTAAATAATACTGATTAACTGGTATGTTTTGGAGTCACACTAGGTAGGACTCTACAATTCAAAGAACAAAGTAATAAAAATAAATAAAGAAACAAACATGAAACATCTTAAGAAAATTAGCAGGTAGTAATCGGGAGCAAACCGAATACAGTACGAGTAACAGTAGTAATATGTGTCTTTGTGTCTATGTTTATCTGCTGAAGAGTATGGCTATCTCCAATATGAAACCAGTCAAGACGTACTAAGCACGATGTCAGTGCACTCAACGGAACATGCAGAATATTAATGGTCTTGAAACATAAAAAAAAAATCTACCCATTAGGCTAATGACATTAGTGGGGATGGCAACACCAAATATAAGAAGATATTATACAACAATGTGTTTAGAATGAAAAAAACAAGCAACTAATATTGACCCTATGTATAGGAACCCAAATCATGAAGAAGCTTTATAAAGTACCCGAACAGACGCATATAATAATACCCCAGGAGCACTTCGAAATACAACGCTGGAGAAGAGAATTATTTCAAGCATAGACGCCTGTATCCCCAATTGAACATTCATCATCTGGTAGAAACTTACCATGGACCCTTTGAAAAACATTAAACAGATTAAGAGTTGGGGTGGCCAAAACAAAGCATAACATGGTTAAATGGGGAAGAGGCCAGAGACTTACGATTGCGGTGAGAGTCAAACAAGACAACCGTCTATTACGGTGCGGACTAGTTCCATTACGATGCACAAAGAACGCCATTGCGATATCTAATGAACAATTGCAGATATATATAATAACCATTGACTCACACAAAAGATTTACTGACCATTACACAAATATATACCTATATGTTATTATAGGGGTATTTAATTATTACTTTAGGTACTTATTCGTTACATAATAGGTGATAGGACGATAGGTAGATACTTTTAAATGTATAAATTTATTGACATAGATATTTTTATTTTATATGGTTCACTAACTGGTATGTTTAAGTTATGCATAAAATAATACAATTTTACAGCACCGGAAACGAAAAGAAAAATATGAAGAAGACCACTACAAATAGGTATCTTCCCCCAACCATTTATCTAAAAATATGGCACATGTAGAGCAATCGCATTATAAAAAGTATATTCCGAGACCTCGCCTAAAAAAAATTGTCCCCAGGCCTCGCTCCACCTTCAGGCACAATGCGTAGCGACAAAGTTATTTTTTTCATAAAGGTTGCATACATTTGTAAATTAGTGGCTAAAATATGAAAACAATTCGAGGTTGATCCAACGATGTAGTAGAGCTGTGTGAATTCACAAAAACTAATTTTTGTTTAGCGATGAAGGCAAAAATAATATAAGGTTACAAATTTTTGTGTACCGGTTGCCTAAAGTTGCAAATAAGTTGCAAAATATTAATATAACTTTGGTGACAAAATTCGTCAAAATCACAAATATTAGAAATATTCATTTTGTAGGTAGTTAAAAAATTTAAAAATGTTTAATTTTTGTAGCTTAGGATTAGATATTATAACAAGGTTTCTCGTAAGTAGTTCATACTGTATCCAATAACTCTAAAAATATATAGAAGCATAGTTTTCTATATATTAGATATTTTAAGTCCAAATTTGGACGAAATTAGATACTTAAACAAATAATAACAATTTATTTTGTTGTAATTGAATAATATTATTTGTGGACCGTGGGTACTAGATAATTTTAATGTAAACATTATTACATTTATTATTTACACAAACTAACATTTTCAAATGGAATAATTTATAATTTATAGCCTATAGGTACCTAAAATATATTTTTTTTGTTTGGTTTTTAATTACATATACCTAATAAAACGATTACTATTTTATATTAACATTTATTTCATAATAATAGTTTTGTATTGATAAATGAAACAATGAAATTTGCAAATAATTATCATTAGGTTGCTGTCTTGGAACTGTAAACACACAGAAACAGTATTTATTTTGTGTTTAACTTAAAATAGTTACTTATTTATTTATTTGTAAATTTTTTTTTATTAAGTTAAAAAGGTTTCATCATTCATCTGAGGTCATTGGATTGTAGTTTTTAAGTTTTGCTTTTATTACTATATGGATACATTATGTTGAACCGTTGAGGGAATTTGTACTATAAACTATTTTACAGTACCTAATATTTATTTATTTACATAATATGTGATCACTTCTCTACCTGTTATCGTATTCAAAATATTTACATCCTTTTCCACCTACAGTCAAAGTATTTTTCTCATCTATTCCAAAAATTAAGATTGCTCGACCTCAGTTTTCCTTTTCACGGCTTTATTCACTTTTTTCTATTATTTAATCAGTTGAATACGTGTTCTACTTCACGATTTGTTTGATTATTAGTCGTTCGTAAAACCCCAATTTTATGGTATTCGCCGATAATGTATGATTTTGCATTCCAGTTTTTATTTGGGTAACTCCTTGGGCAGTTGTTTTTAGCCAACGGTACTGTCCAAATTTAAAAATATTTAATACCTACATGTAAAATATAAACGTTTTCTTTTTTCACTAACATTTTTTTCCAAAGCAACATTCTAAAATATTTGTAAACATGACTGACCACTACGTTTTATAATTAACTATTAGTATAATGCCGACTCTAATTAGGATAAGAAAAAAATATAATATTTAAGAACACGTACCTATCTTTTTTAAATACAAACTCAAAATTTTTATAATAAATTTGTAACCGCAACTTGGACTCAATCATGATTGGAGATTGCACACCATATAATACAATATACAAAATATGTAAAAGTATTATGTATTAATAATTACGTTTATTAATATCTGTCAGTCACGCGCACGCATCATCTCGCTTTAAATGTATTTAAGTGAAGTCGGTTTTATTACTGTTACACAGACTTTGGATGGCCGGAAGTTTTTTTCTGTTCGAACGCCGGTATACAGGTAGCTATCGCTGACATATTGTATGACATATATATACTTAATTTATAAAATATACCTACATAGGTACATGAAAAAACCATGGATAAAATAATGATCAGACTGCGTTTGTGTTAAATAAAACACGGAAGCGTGTGTGTACAGCGAGTTGGGGACACGCACTCATTCACACAACGTAAATAACATATTATTTTTTACGAAACGGCAGTGGTTATAATATGGTTAAAGTTTTAAATTTGACACCGTTTGAATTATGTATTACCAATATGTATTTTCATAAATAGTACGTAATACTACTCTCATAGCAGTATATTAGTCAAGTTTACAGTGAAACCTCCAAATATCGGAAACTCTCGGTAACTAAAATGTTGTCCGCTATTTGGAGGTGTCGTTTGGAGAGGTATCAATATATTATAATGTTGACGGCTTATCACTGCCTTAAATAAATTTACATATATAGAGTGATTCTTTAAGTTTGCTTACTCCCATTTTTCCCTTTAATAGTAGGTAGGTACCTACATGTTTTGTTCAAATTCCGATTTTTAGAATTTTTAAGCATAGCTAAAAATCATATTATTTTAAAATTGCTGATATTTTTGTTTTACATAGGAGCGTCCTTACAAACTTTTTTTTTAAATGAAAATTACTTTATTTACTAAAAATTATTTAGTGGATGATTTTCTTGGAAATTATGATGCATCTAAATTTAATGAGTAATTTCTAAGTTATTAAAATATTTATGCTAAGGATAATAATTGTTAATGGTTACATAAAAATATAAACTATATAAACTATGTTATTTTAGATGTAGTATTTATCATACTTTGATAAATGTTACAAATTATTTATATTGATAGCAGATAGATCAATAGTAATTCCTAAATCCCCCCCCCCCCTTAATATTCTTCCTCCTAATAAATGTATTATTTATATACGAAAACTGTAAAAAAATTGATTTATTTTATACTTAAACCCCATCTCTATTTCATAAGCTATGCCATTGAATAGACATAATATTATTCTTAGTAGTTGGTAGGCACACAAAGTTATATAACTCAAAACTACTAGTTTGAATTTTAATTTAACTAGGTTAAAAATCATAAAAAAAAATCTGCTGAATAATAAATATTGAAAAAGTTCCTATTTTAAAAACAGAAGTTTATATCGTTGCAGGGTCATCCTTAAGTGGTACAAAATTCTTAAGCATTCGAAAATTTTTTTCAAGTATTTAAAAATTTCAAAAATAAGAATTTGAATATTTGCCAAATTTAAGTATACAATTTCATGAAAAAATCACCCTGTATAATGTACCATATTAATTCATCATGACAAAATTTTCTGACATCAAAGTAAACTTGCAAAGACCTAACTATGAAAATAATGCAGTGTTAAAGCCTATTAGGTTGGTACCTATACGACATTATTGCGTAGATATATCGTAAGTCGTAACTGTTTAGATTCTGTCAATGAGGGAAGTATCCTATTGGCTTTACAATTATGTTATTATTAAGTTATAAGGAGTTTTCTTCTACGAAAACGTTTTTTTGTGGCAGTATAACACTAAAAGCCTATTCAATCGATTGAATCCATAGACAGTATTTTAGAACGAGTGCTTTTTGAATTGCTTAGTAGCTTGGTAGCGTAAAAAATGCATTGGGAAAACAGTGAAAAAAAATGATGAGATTCAAATTTTTCCTGTATGTAAATTGTTAATAAGTTGATTTTTTTTTTTTAATACTGACGCCTCTAAACCGAAATTCGAACGAGTAGTTTTTGAATTATTGAACCTTGTGTACTAAGGGTAATTTAGTATAATATGTTCATAGGTTTGGATTTGACATGGTTATGACGATTCAAAAATTATAATAATTAATATTAATCTCTTAGCATTTTATGCTCTGTAAAAATCTTTGAGTTTAATAAGTACCTACTAGAATAAAATATATACGTTTTTTTAATCCATTTTTAAGGACTATTATTCTTAGCATGTGTATTTAATAAGCAGTTTGATGTAGATTGTCAAACTTTGATGTAGATACATCTATATTTTCAAAAACATCATCTACTCATTGGTTTACAGTAAAAAGGTTAGTTCATATTTGAAAAAATGAAGTTTGAACCGCCACTCCTTAAAATATGATGTAAAAAATCTAAATATTTGAAAATATGGACCTGAAGTATTTGAAAATTCCATAAGCCAGAAAACGAGAAAAAATTCAATGCAATTGTGTATGTATGAAAGTTTAATATTATGGGGGTAAGTTTGCTCGGTGAAACATTGTGTATATATATATATTACAATATAATAATATTCCACTATAACGTTCCGATCCGTTGCAGTTTATACATTGTGGTATTGTCGTACACAATACAATATAATGTATTCTAGCGGTGTTCTAAAATCAAAATCATTATAACTCGTATACTCGTAATTAATATTAATTTTCACAAAATTCCTCTGAGTAAAAATTCGACCAAGTTGGGACCTTGGTAATATGAATATAATATGATAGTGCTATTTTATAAAGCAAACATCTGTGAAATAACGTTGCACATAGGTAAAAGTGTTGTGAATTAATGTTCAAAAAATGTTTAATAGGTTTAGCGTTATAGGTTACATAAAATAGCAATATATTATAATACGTTTTAGTATGCGCTTAATGCACAGGTATATGGATTGGACTTATTGGTCGACTCGAGCTAAATTCGTCTGAAATAAGACAATATTGTCGTATACTTAGGTTTTCATATACTATGAAAATAACGTGAACATTTTGCGACTATATACGGCGTGCTTTAATACGGCTGATACAATCGGTAATAAAATGTAATTTCATTAGGCGTAGTCGTCTTACATAGGTTATAGGTATAAGTACACATATTATTATTGTCCGACGTAATGCAACGTCACTGCGTGGGTTATATTTTTATTATGGGCATCTTTGATGTGCATGTAAATATTCAACAAAATGGTATGATACAGTTAGAAGAACTACGAGGATGGTTAAAAAAAAATTTAATACGATACGTTTTATATTATGGCGCCGTAGAACTGTAGAAAAAATTACACGATTCGTGGGACGACGGCGACAGCACTCACGTCCTGCTCAATATCTCCTACCACTTTATTATAATAATATACATAAATAACCGCTATAATGTACTTACGTGCAAATTGTTCGTTTCTTATGAAATTTATCTGCACGCGATCCTATACTTTTTATAAGTCTTTTGGTAAATATTAAACGGACCCTAAATATTATAATATATATAACGCGGAACGTGATGATACGAACTGATCGTTTTACCTTTTTAACGGCCAAAGCTATGTAGGACTTCGATAGTGTTTTCTTTTTTTTTTAAGTCTTTGACAGTTGCTCTTTTTTTAAATGTCGATACTTTGGATTTGAGGTTTCGCACAATCTATTATGATTTTAATGCATCGATTTGTCCTATCGATTCAGTACACACTACACACAATATTCACATTCGTAAATTATATTTTTTAAACCAAATTTTCGAATTAGGACCCGAGGGATTACCTATTAGAAAACCTTCCAATAAATATTAATTTATTACTTACCTATAGTTACATTTTTCCTTGATTCAATGAAAATATTATGATATAGTTGAACACAGTGTAGGTTTTGTACCAATTCAAATAATTTCCACGTCATTCACTTTAGTATATAGAAATCATGTTTCAGTAAAAGTTATGCAGTACCTTGTGATCATATAAATTATACTGTAGGCGTAACCTATACCTACTGTTTTTAACATTCCGAGCTTATTCTAGGGGTTTTTAAAATTGTTAAAGCAATCAATGCTATTTGAAATATATTTTAGATATATGAGAATATATAATTCGTATATACAACTACATTTTTGGAACCCTTTGTATTATTTTTTACTTAATTATTTTGTTAAAAGCTTGGTTTCTGGTATGTATAAGGCGTTATTTTCTGTCTTGTTGCTCCAGTAATAGTTATTCTGCAGAATAAAAGTGTTTATTTTGGTATTTTTCATTAGAAAATGTACAATTTATAATATTATCTTGATTTAGATATTGAACGTGCGTTCAAAATATACGTGAGTCCAGCACGTCAACAAGTACCTATTAGTTGTCGAAAAATGTCAATAAAAAATATATATTATCGTGCTTTCTGCGATGTTATAATTATAATTCGACAGATTGGGAAAAAATGTTATCGTCGGAAAAATGTTTGGTCGCCGCCTAATAATAGGTACACACAATAACGTGGTGCCTATCAATTATTATTATGTGATCGTGTCGTTTCGTGAAAGACAGAGAATGAAAATGTTGTTTACACAGAATATTATTATGTTTGGGTATAGCATATATAATATGCGAAATTAGAACCTGCGGAATATTGTAACAATTTACAGCAGTTTAACGTGTACAAAATATTATCAGCAGAAATGTATTGACACGGCCATTGTATCAGTCATATCGACTGTTTGTTGTTTGCCGTGTAATATAGACGTGATGTGTACAGATCGTACTTAGGATATTTCAATGAGGAGTTAAGAGGAAAGGGCTTGAAAATTAAAAGTTGTCAAAACACATGAAACTAGGTTTGAAAAATAAAGATGATGCTTTTTTAGTTCTTACTGATATGAAACAAAAAGTATATTTAAAAAAAACTTTCATCAGAATAATAATGAGAATTCAAGTACAATTTTATTTTGCCCAGTTTAATAATTTCAGAAGTTTAGGTAAGGTATTTAAAAATTGTTGTACAACTCCTGTCAATAGTTCATTTTTTTAATTCAGGTTGACTATAAGAACATGTTTAGCATAAAAAAATATGTCCCGACAAATATTTACGATCCTGGGTTGAACTTATTAGGGAAAAAGTTGAAAGTTGGCCCACTGGTAAAAATAATGTCCAACATATTCACCAACAAATTTGTCTTATAAGTCAGTTGGATATCTGCTAATGTTGCACTGCCAAGCTCGTAGGGGTTATAGCTAATCCGTTCAGACGAATAATATGAATATAATAGTAATTGGCTGTTGTTTATTATAGGCTTATTATACAATTGAAACCAATACCATGCTAACTTTCATTGGAAATTATATTTGGCACCCCTATATTAAACATACATATTTAAACATTTACCACCCCTTAAAATTTTATAAGTTTTGCCGCACTTGCCCAATTGCACGACTCTGGTTGAAAGTTGAAAAATATAATAAAACAAAAAAAAAAATAATAATAATAACAATAATAAATGCACTGGGTGGGGGGGGGAGCTCGGCTTGTTGCCCCCTCTTGTGTACATCACTAAGTGTGCTTAAAACTATAAGATTGCGAACGGATTTGTCGAAATTCACTGTCAAGCCCGGACGCTGCTGCTGTAACGAAGAGTAGCTCACCCTTGGCGGGTAATTTACGCACGGGGCATTTGAATTTTGATGACGAATAATACTAGCTTTGATGTCTTGTTGAATTTATACGTTTGGTATATAAGTGGTTTCTAATAGATGGCATGACTGTAAGGCGTACGTCGTGTTAAAAATAATTTACGTACAATTTGAATTGTAATAATATTGTAGGTATGTGTATGCACCTATACTTACCTACCTATATAATATATTATATTATGTACTTTTTAGTTCCTTCCGTTTATAGATAAATACAAGTTCAACAGTCTTCTGATTTTTTTATCCTATGTAAAAAAAAATATATTTCTAACAGAGTAGATAAATAACTGTTATAATCGTATAAAACGCATTATTTTATTTGTATTTTTTTAACTGTTTTAAACAATATTTTAATCGACTTTAATAGAATATAAAAATATTGGTATTGGTGTTGTATAATAATAATACATTTATAATATAATATATGAACTTACGGAAGTATATTTAAATATAAGTAGTTACTAGTTACTAGTTAGTAATTAGTAGTTAAGTATAATCAGTACAATAATTATGTTTGGACGTTGAGATTGGCGATTTCTAAATTGACGCATATAATATAATAGTTGATTACTATATTAGTATAATACTATATAAGTAGTAGAAGTTATTTACCAATTACCAGGAATAAATGATAATCAAAAAAATACATTTTAATAAATAAATTAGGAATAAATTATAAATTATCTCTTCTTTTAAAATAACATAATAATATTATTCGTAGGTCACAGAATTAAGAATAATATTTCAATATACATAGTTATTTAATATTTATAATTATTATTATTATGGTTAAAACGCAATGAAATGCGTGTTTTTGCCATCCCTGACGAAAGAGTTAAACTATTAATATATTTCATTGATTTGGGTTGTTATTAAAGTAAGGACGTGATACCCGTATGTGTTGTCACCGTCTTACAAGTGCATAACATACCAAATTATACGCAAAGCAGAACACGTGTAGGTGTAGTTCCGTTAGCTTAAAAATTAGAGTAAATTGACCTCTTATAAAATCTAAAGGTAAGATTATTATCTAAACAAGCTCATGAGATTTTTATTATATTTTAATTTTTAAGCGAAATATGAGTACTTTAAAATGCACAAACAATTTACAATTTTAAAATACTAATAGCTTGCTTTAAAATTAAAATATAATAAAAAGTCCACAAGGTTGTCTAGATAATAATTTCACCTTAAGATTTTATAAGAGGTTAATTCACTCAATTTTTAAGGTAACGGAGCTACACGTGTTTTGCTTTGCGTGTAATTTGCTATGTTACGCACTTGTAAGACGGAGACAACACATGCGGGTATCACGTCCTCTTAAGAATCAGTTAATATTTATATAAGAGCCGAGAGTGGTGTGTGGTCTGGTGTAATTTGTGAAATAAAACAAATAATTATTTGATAGGTATTCAGAATTAATATTTTTAAATTTGCTTAACAATAACAACAAATTAACTATTACTTGCAATTTGCAAACATTTTTAAAACGTAGTACCTATTAGGCAGCTAGTACTAATATCCAAAAGTCGAATTTTTTTTTTAAACAACTGTTGTTTGAAGTAGTGTCCACCACTTATTATTATCAAATTAAAGTTTTGACTTTATTGCAAATATTTTCGTTTTAGATAATTAGATGTTAACATCAGTTTTTTTCTAAAATGTTTAAGTTTTCTTCGGACGATAATATACACATTTAATTTCGTATTCTGTAGCAGAATATTTTTCTGTGGATTCCGATACATAACAATTGAATTTTATAGGACTATATAAGTCATTAAATAGTTATAAGTAAGATTTAAAGTTTAGATGAGCGGATATAGTAACGAACAAACATGTCGATGGGTACCACACAGCACCATTCTACTATATCCTTCCTTGAATCTGTTCTAATAATACAATTATTGATATACACACCTGTAATCTCTTATTAACGACTGTAATTTATCTGTGTACAATTTTTTTTATCTTCCACTTATCGTGACAAATATTGCATCGAGTTTCACAGGAATTTTTAAAAACAAGAAATCTAAATTAAATTCTTCCAATAGGTGGGGGGGGGGGGGGATGTACGTGACGAAAACATGTTCTTATATTATGGTTATTTTATCACGAAAAAAGTTAGTTAGTTAGTCTGACTTCAATTTTAGATTCTTATCTGTAAATTATTATAGTCATCTAGCTATAATGGCATGGCTATATTTTTAATTCCAGATACTTTTACTTTATAGTTAAAAGTTTATAGTCAGTACAACCAGTGGCGCCCAAGATATATTTTTCAGGTGTTGCAAGAAATAATTTTACCCACCCACCCACCCCTTCACAAACTCAAAATTATATTTTTTTATACATTTTATCATATTTTAATTGATAATATTAGTAAATATTAAGGTATCAACCAATGTAATCTGTAATTAATAATGATAACATATTTCAAGTTAATTATTTTATGTTATTATATACACCCACCCCTTATTTTCAAGATGTAGCGACCGCTACTCCTAGTAACAGGATTATGCGCCTCTGCGTACAGATTAATATTGGTTAGTTAACAGTTTTACATTTCAACTATTTCATAAAGTGAAGAAAACTATAATTTTAATCCATTTTTACTGAATTCTATAGGTAATAATATACCTATAATTGTCTATCAATTTTACTTCAAAATTAGTTTTTTATCTTAAATTAGTTTTAACTACCAAATAAAAGTACCAGTTGCTGGCGATTATATTCAAATTTCAAATATTATATAGCTGCACTACTGAACTAGTAATTGCTATTCTAGTGTAATAAAAAAATTAAGTAAATAAATATAAAGTAAGTAAAATCTGTTATATTATAATCATTGTTATGTTCAATATAATATATTCGTAAGTTATAACTGATAATTTATAACTGATATGAGTTATCCAATCATCATGTTGACATGAATAGATATAATAATATGTTGTTTGACGAGTGACTTGGTATCATATAGTATCATACATTCATACCATGTAAAAGGAAACTTCTTTGACGTGTTTGGTTAAAAATATAATCTAATTTGGATGTTTTGCTATCATCTCAAGAAAAACAATAACCTTAAATATTTTATTTATCATACTGTATCAAAAATATATCTGTTTTAACTAGATTCGATAAAAGCATTTCATGTTAATTTATAAAATAAAATAGTATTTTATATTATATCATAATATAGGTAGAAACAGTAAGCCAATTTCCGGTCGGAATCATTTTTCGAATGTGTCGCCGTCATACCCGACGATGGTGGCTAACGTAATGATGATTTATCATTGCTTTCAAAATTGACAAGTCGGCTGACTTACAGTGGGTATTTAAACTGAACTTACCGGCCTGGTATCGGATATTAATAACGGTACGCATATTCCATAGTTACCGAGTTGATGCGTTTGGGTTTGATAATCGACCAGTTGTCGATCAGCGAATTCTGAGAAATTGTATAATATAACATAACGTAGGTGTATGTCTGATATAGTAATATCCTAAATATAATATTATGTTTCAGACTTTCAGCAAAATATGTTAGGTTGCGAACATTTCCCGAAAATTATTATTACAACGTTGATACCTTTTATTATTATATTATTAATTAAGGCTATCTAAGCCTACTGATAGTATATTATAGAAATTTTTACAATTTTTCTTTCTTACATAATTGCCATATAATAATAAAATATTTAATAATAGTTTTAGCTAGTAATTTTCTGGAATGCTGTATTCGATATGGCAGTAATTAGTGGTAGATGTCATTTTCTGTGGTCGTGGGGACTTCCTCTCTTGAGTCGGCGAATTTTTGGAGGGCTTTCGTTTAAGTTATAGCGAGCAGCACCATTTGAGTACGTAAGTGAACAACGTTGATACCTAAATATAATATATTATATTATAAACGCTGGTAATAGTTAATTTGTTAGAACTCCCTTTGTATTTACATAGTTAGTTCTAGACAATTGTTGAACGATGTTACTATACATTATGTTAAGTTATAAACTATAGTAAGATTAAAATAATACTATTTGATATAAGTACCTAATATGATTTTTGGCAGTGGCGACAGATTTTTTCTCAAATAGGTGGGGGGGGCTAATTTATTTTTAATTTTAATTTAATGGGGGACATTTAAATATTATCTACGTTTCTTACTTTAATTTCGATTATCATATTTTATCATACAACACGACATAAACAAATATAAATTATAGTTGATTATTAAAAATAATTGCTTCTAAATGCCTTGACTAGTTATCATGATTTGAGATGGGTAACAAAAAAAATAATTATAATCGTGATCTATAAAAGTAAATATGATTGTATCTATTATATATATATAATATATCTATATCTATATATAAATATTATTTCTATACATTTTAATATACACAAATGAAAATGTTAAAAATGTAAAACATAAAATGTTTAAATAGTTAAATTTACTTTCAATTCGTCAAATTGAAAGTGGGTCAAAACTTGTGTCGCCCCTGAGAAATGAGAATTAAAGGTACATAGTAAAGGTACATAGTATAATTATTAATTAACAATATATTATTTTATATCTGATTGAATACGAGAAATATCATAAAGTAGTTCACCTTAGTCCAGTGCCGTGCATTGTACCAAATACCTACGTAGTGTTTAATAAAATTATTATAAATTGTTGGCCAAAATATAAAGTATTCAAGTATTTCAAGAGAAAAAAGTACAATGAAACACGGAATAATAACTTATTGCAAATATGTAAACGCATAGTTGATGATTCTAATTCTAATTTAGATGAATTTATGAGAGGTATTGCTAATAATCTTAAGTATTGACAATTATTATATTAATTTTTTATTATAGAATTATTAGAATTATTTTTTATTAAAGAATTATTAGAAAACATTTTATATATGAGTAAACAGTAAAAATATAAAAATATTTCTAAAAATTGAAATTCTTAAAGTTTTATTTACTAAAAAACAGTGTTTTTAAAACTTGGTATTCTAAAACTCGGCATTCTAAAATATGACTTTCTAAAACCTGCCTCAATAGCGCAAAAACCGTATTGATTGGGGCATATCAAGTATTTATCTCCAGGAAGTCAATAATTTGCACGTCCAATATCTTCTAAAAAAGCTTCCAAGTTGTATTTATCATATACAGAGTTGCTGGAGGAGGTCGGTTTGTCTAAGGTTTTGTTTCCATTCCTAACCAGTAATAGTTTTGCTATCTTCCAAATGGCAGGAATACTGGGCTGAATTAACTACTTTGCTCGTAATATTGGTCTAAGTGGCTCGTAATTTGTACCAGTGGCTCATAATTGATACCATTGGTTCAGTTACATCTGAATTTGAACTCGAACTTTCATTTTATGAAATTAAACTTCAAAATAAATTCAATTTCAATTTCAGCTTCAAGTTCCTCTTCAATTTCTAATTTAAAATACCGGTTGGAACTAAATTTGAAATATAATTTAAAGTGAAAATTGAATTAAAAGCAAAAAACAAAGTACCACAGAAAGGAAATACAAATTATAAAATTATGCAATACGAATTTATAATTACGAATTATATTTCTTAGACATATTGAAATAATGCCCCGTCTGTTCATCTTGGGGGCTTGGCCGATACGGGACTTATATATTATACTAGGTAGGTTAGTTACTTATGTAGTAGTTATGTGATAATATATTCAGGTTGGTGCTCCTATAGCGTTAGTAATTTAGGATAAAAATAAATAATCAAAAAATGTGTGAACATTTTTTCAATTTTTTTTTTTATTTCTTTAATCTTCGCAGAATCTAAAACTACTTAAAACAAATTAATCAGTAGTTCAGTAATGTCCATATTCCATATAAGTAATTTTTTTCAACAAAATTAATCTTTTTTCTGCTAAAAATATTAATAGTGCCGGCTTAGGTAGCCGTGAATATCCTGTAATAAATTAGTATTTTATACATTTAAAAATTATTAAAATATATAAAATTATATAGTATATTATGCTTGTATAAAATATATATAAATCAAGAGAGGTGACTGTGTATTATAATAACAACAAATAATTACTGGAAAAAATGTCATTTTTTACTGTTTTTGGTATCTATTTTCAGGAATTTCTGGAAGTGCATATATTTAAGTACCTACATAGTATTATTATAATAATATATTGCATGTTGCGAAACGTGCCACTCTTACTATTATTATTATGCGTGCGAAGAACTTTACGTTAATTTATCTTTTCTATTTTTTTTTTTTTAAATATTTTATACACTGCATCTGGAGTCTGACAGTGTCGATTATCAAAACGGATCGGTATTGATTTATCCTTTTCATGCCGGTTACGGTTAGGTTTTTTTTCATTGTGAAATATTGTAAAATATGTTTTTGTTTTGTAATGACTTTTTATACAAATTAAAAGTTTTTAATGTACACGCTCATATATTATTAAAACGACGATACGTGGTATTTTTAATTTCTGAAAAGGGGATATTTTTCCGAAAATGTTTTATGTGTCATAATTATTAAACATTTGACCACACGTGTGCGTTCCGCGGCAGTTAGTTATCCGGCTATAATAAACATTTAAAGTTTTGACAGGAGGAGGAAGAGGAAAGAGTGATATTGTTAAACTGGTACATGGTATATTATTATGATATAATATATATATTTATATGCATATATCAGGGCCGTTCTTTGAGGGTGGCGTGGGGGGGGGTGTCTAACCACCCCCACTCAAGATTTTTTTAATATTTAGTCGGCAAATTTGACACTTGGTAAAAGTTGTCGGCAATTTGGCATCGTCAGTATTTTAATAGTATTTTTATTATTTTCAAAATATATTTGTATATATTATATTTCTATAAAAGTAAAACTATAAGACGACGATGAAGTCGGCACTTCGATTACACCGAATTGTAAAAATAGATGTATTTATCTACTACAGGGCCGTAGCTAGGCACTGGCAAGAGGGCATTTGCCAGGGGCGCAATTATACGAAAGGCGCAATTTCATCGAGTGTCAATCTCTCAACTGAAATATGATAATTTACAAAAAAAAAAAAAAAATCCACCGTTTATTTTTAACGTTATCGCAATACGTTTCTCGTCGCGAATTCGCATAATATTGGAAACTACACTAGGGTATTTATTTATATCACTGCCCCTCCGACCATACCTAGACATGCAATATGTATATTATTATATGCTATATGCGTTGACGTATTTTGTATTCACTATTCAGTATTCATACCTAGATACCTATCCATACATAGATGTTATAGATGACTTTGCAGCAATAAAGGCAAGAAAAGTTAAATTTTAAAAAGTTATTGTTAAATAAATATGATAATCAATGTTTAATCATAAGGTAAATATTTTGATATTTGATAAAATAATAGGATTTTTGTTTTAGTCTGTTATTATTATTTAATTATAATACATAATAGAGCAATTTTTATAATAATAAAAATATTTATATAATAAAATAAATATAATGTACTTGTGCTAGTGTGCTACAAACGACAGAACGTTTTTTTTTTTTGTTTTTTTTTTAAATTATGATCATGGTACTTGAAAAAAAATTGAATGTGGGGGGGGGGCGCAAATTTGGTTTTCTGCCAGGGGCGCTACTGGTTCTTGCTACGGCCCTGATCTACTATCAGTGTATTGTGCGTTTGTACAACACGTAAGTATGTAAGCTGTTACCCGTAGCCCGTATGTATTGACTTATTCTTGGTATTATAAAATATTATTTTATTATTCTTAAAATTTGTTGCACTTTTGCAGTCGATAGTTATCAGTTGTCTATTCGACTATTCGTCCGAGGTTAGTGGTAACATCGTGTTCTGTAGCTACCTTAGGGTGGCCCTTTTGGGGGTCAAGTAATGTTGGGGGTCAAGTAATCTGGGGGTCAAGTAATCTGGGGGTCAAGTAATGTGATAAACGTGCGTCTCCCATGTAGTGGTGCATTACCAAAAAAAAAAAAAGGGCGACCCTTAGCTTACTTTACTCTTGTAAATTTTTTTTTTAATCGTACATTTTACGGCACCCACTTATTTTTTGTTAATACCCAAAGCAATAATACCTGCAAAATTTTAAATCAATCATTCAATTTTAAGCCGTACCCCTAGACACTTGAAGTTGAGTAGTTTTGTAATTTTTTACAGAAAACCCTTTATATTGTGCTATAACTTGTTTTTTTAGTAATTATCTTTTAGTCAATTTTTTCCTATAACTAAATTTAAAATAAGTAATTAATGTAATAAATAGTTTAATTTTTTGAAGTAATTGCTATAATTGTAGATTTTTTGCGATCGGGAAACTTTATCCTGTAGTCACTTACAATTTGTAAACAAACTGTTTTTGCTCTTCGTTG
>NC_042493.1:11875703-11880669 GCF_005508785.2 Acyrthosiphon pisum
TAATTTATGTTTATGTTTATGTCTATAGTGATATGCTAATGACCAAGTAGTCGAAGCAGAAATTGCACAAATTTCAAGACCAATAAAAAAAAAAATAAAAATAATGTAATAATGTATAAAATGACATTTTTGAGATCCTCATATAATTTCCGACACGATATTTATTGTTTAACATTTTTTATGTATCAAAATACTAAGAAAAATATTCTGCTTTGGAATATATAATTAAAACCCAATGTTGTCATTCAAAAAAGTAAAAAACTTAAAAAAAATATAAGGATAAAAAATATTTAAAAATATAATTTTTTAAGAAAAGCGTTGTTTTATAAACGACTTGAAACTATGTAAAAAATATCTTCAAAACAATTTACACTTTGAAATATTGAGTGTTCAATGATAAAAGAATCACCCGTTATACTTATTTATCTACTTTATTATTGATGTTAATTTACTAATGTTTATTAATATATTAATACGTATTCGAGCGAAGCGATAAAAAATTTTTTAGTCGGCAAATTAATAGCTTCAAATTGTAACAAAAAAAAATAATATGTAACAATGCAGAATAATTTAAAAGAATATTAAAATATTAAAACATGTAAGATATAATATTATTAAACGTCTAAACATTATATGTTTATAATGTATTTTAACTTTTTAAATTGTGAGACCTATTTTTTTTTGAGACATGAAGAAACATTCATTTTTTTGTTACAAAATTCATAATGGTAGGAATATTTTTTAATTATGATCAAAAAGTATAACCATTGTCAAAATAATAAAAATAATTTTTTCCCATCCATTATACAAGGTAGACAACATACAAATTGTAAAACTATTAACTAATCAGTAATAAAAAATTTGAGTTTCTGACAAAATTGTAATAATTTTAACAAGTCGTAAAATGTCATTTTAAAACGCATTTTTGAAATGATAATCGGTAATTGGATATTTTCAGCTAATAAAACAATATTATCATTGGTTAGATAAAATAGTATCTAATCTGTGATATCACAGCGCAAGACTTGGTAAATGGGCACAACAGTACCATTGCATGTTATGTAGTTATAAAGAATTGATGAACATAATATTATAATGATCATATAATCACTAATTAATAAATGCGTAACTAAAAAAAATACAACTAATCAAAATCTATATGTACTGCAGGGTACACATGATTTTTTTTTTTATCCTGGCATGATGTTGTTGGAGGCACAGTCTGCCGGGGGGCCAATGCCCACCCGGCCCCTCCCGTAAATACGCCTATGTAGTTAGGTTCTTATTATTCATAGATATATCGTAAAAGTAAAAAAAAAAAAACGTGAGAAATCGCTCTGCAGTATTAGTTAGTGTCGAGTACACCTCGTCATCGAGCAAGTCACTGTAATGGATGTGTTAAATTTAAATCCGACGATAAATCATTGCATACAAAAAACGATTCTGTGTGAAGACAGACCGTCAGCCAATATTACTAAGCATATTTTTGTATTTATGTTGCTATTATCTATAGTATTTATTACTACCTATTAGACATTAGTATAGTAGGTACCTATACGATGTTAGCTGAATTAATTTTTGCCTAAAGCATCGTACTTATAATAATTTGTTTGTATTAGTTATATCAAATTATATTATTGTTAATAAGTTTTAAATTAATAACGACTTACCGTAGAAAAGTGTAAATAGGTCCGTGGTATAAATGGAAACAATAACAAACAATTATTCTCAATATTTTAAAATTGTCATAGTGTATAGCAAGATAAAAAAATCTACGAAAAATGTAGGGTCACCAATCACCATTAATATGTTTTAATCTTTAAAAAAACATCAGCTAAAATCACTATTTATCGTTTAAATATCAAACTTCAAATGACTGTAAAAATCGTGAATACCTAAATATTTTGCTGTAAGAGCAACTTACGCGTAAAGTGTATACAATTGTTAAGGTTATTGCCAACCCTAAAAATATAATACTTAATAAAAAAAACTCGAAAATTTCAAATGCCTAAAAATAACTAAAAATTAGTCCAAATATTTTGAAATTCATTGTGTATAGAAATTTATAATTTTAGAAGTAATGAAATATTTCAAGTTTTTACGGCTAATTATTTTTGTCTTATGATAAACAAAAATGGTTTGAGGATAAAGCGTTTTGGCCGCAGGTAAAATTATGAGTATAAAATATTTCACATGAAATTTTCAATTTGAAATATTTCAATGAAATATTGAAAAATATATTTTAATAATTAAGTGCTTTTTTGTATAAAAACCATCACTAGATGGTCAGACTGATTTTATACCTGATTGGTGATTATCATTATTTAATTTCTGATCACGATGTAGATAAGATAATATATTATATAAGATAGATAATTATTATGTAATTTATATAATGAACTATGTAATCAATATTTCTATAACATTTTCCACTTAACATTTATAACTAAGAAAGATGTTAAAGACAGTCTATTTTAAGAATGAACATTTTATGAGATAGATTACTTGATTGAACATAATTTATTTTATTTACATTTTTAATTTAATTACATACATATAAGACAATAGTAAAAAAAAGTGCAAATAGTGAGAGCCGGTGGTATTGACTGCACGATTGGTGTTTTTTTTCTCTTATTTATAATATAAAAATGAATCGCAAAGTAGAAATTCGCTACACTAAATCGGTTTAAAATTATCCCACATTATCCCGCACCGGGATAATGAACCATGTAAACGATATGGTGCAAACATCCCGATGCATTATTTTTCACACCGGTTTAGTCTAGCGAATTTCTTAACATAGTTTCAAATTATATATTATCGGCTAAGAGGTGTAGCTTAAGACATATTACAACACATTATTATCATAAAATATTGTGTAGCGACAGTCACTGACTGAGAAATAAAACACTTATTAATAAGCAATTGCAGGTGAACCTCAGTCCGGCGCTGGCCAACGATTGCGACGTGGAAAATCGGGTGATAAGACCGCTGTGGGGCTACGGTCGGAACTGGGACAGGCCCCCCGATTCGGAGGGCGACTGGGTCCGGGTGTTCCCATTCAGGCCGTCGCCTCGGCAATTGCCCCGGACTGGCGTTCGGCCATCGTAGCAGCAGCAACAGGAGCAGTTCACCCGCAGGCCTACGTCGTCGTCGCCGTCCTAGACGGGCACGGCCCGCGTCACCATCAAGACCATTCAAAAATACCTGAAGTGTTGCAAGAAGGTGGCCAGATCATGCGAAGGCCTGTCCGTCGCGCCGGATGACGAGCTCAACTACAAGCTCAGAGACCTATTCCCGGCCGCGACGATGGCGTGGCTGCCACCCCACTTAAAGACTTTATTTTGATTGTAATTCGTTCGCAACCTTACCTACTTAAAACGTATATTTAATATGGATTATGTTATATCGATTTTTATTGCGTATATTATAATATCATTTTATGTTATATTATTGTTAATATACCTGCAGTATATATTTTTTTATAATATTTATCAATGATACAGTTATTTCGAATTATTATCAACTATTAAATATAGGTAGGTAAAAATAATTGTAATATAAACTATTTTTTTTCCTCTTCTCGCCCTCTCCAAATTACTATATTATATTAAAAACTTAATCATATGATGCGTAATGACACAATTGTGTTCTGCGAACAGAAACGTTGTTATATTATTTTCCATGTTGGGTTAATAATATAATACGTACCTACATTGGTGTCTCGCTAATGATGTATTTTTCTTCTCATCACAATGTTCGTTGAAGTCCAAGGATGGTTTTTACACCGAGAAAAATTCGAATAATTGCTGTAAAGACCCTAAAAACAGCCCTTACTATAATATGGATAATATTAGAGAGCCTTGATATTAAAGAGAGTGGCCAACTTGGTGAACGTTTTCTATTGGCTGGCTGTTATCATTGATTATGGACGCCATTAATCGTCCAAATATTTAAACTTATTGCATTAATTTATATGTTTTAAACTGTTCAATATTAATTAATTTTAATAATTTATTGTTTTTTTAGTTATTATTAAAATTGTTCTTTACTTTTCTGACATTGACAAGTTGAAATATTATTGAAAAGTGTGTACCTACCACTTTGTTATACTTTCAGGTACTACCTAATACTGTTTGTGGAGATAGTCTAATACTCAATTTTTGCATTTTAAAATTATTATGTTGATTATAAATGTCAATAAAATATGTTTATTTGTTATTCATATTAATTATATGATTATATAATTATATATATAATATATTGTGGTTATTTATTAGGAACGTTAGAATGCCTAGTCGTTGTGCATATGGTTGTTCTAACAAAAGTGAGAATGGGTTCCCACTTAAAGTGTTTCCTAAAGACAAACAACGTCGAGCAGTATGGGCTGTTCAAGTGAAAAGGGATAAATGGAAACCCACTAATAATTCTTATCTTTGTGAAGTAAGTTCTTTAGGTATATGTTTAGGCAACACCTAGGTATTTAATTTACCAATTGATGACATACATTAATTTTATAGATAGGTATTTGCTCTAAGTTTATAGCGCTGTTCGAAAAAATAAAGTATTAGTATATAAGTATTAGAAATAATACTTCATATTATATTCTATATTTTTACAATGTTATAATTTATAGAAATTATTATGAAAAAGATAAGGTTATTCTAATTGTTTTTTAAATGAATTAAACTATATTTAGAGATGTATATTGTGTAAGTTTATTTCACTTATTATTTTTATTACTAGGTATGCTCAAACAAAAATAAAACAATTTACTATATTATTTGATGAAAGTTATATTCAATATTATGAGCTGAAAACAATGTTAAAAAAAATATATAATATGTATTCATTTACTTTTTCCTTTTATCTGAATTATTGTAATTTGTAGCAGATAAGCAGTTACATACACCTAAAAATCAACCTTATGTATTCAAAAATGTAATAAAATGATTTTAATAAACAC
>NC_042493.1:11880719-11883505 GCF_005508785.2 Acyrthosiphon pisum
TCATAGATATTAAAGAATGGATAGGCCATTTACGGGAACGAACATGAACATTTGTTGAGGTTATAGAGGTCTATCACAAATAGATATATGTATAATTATTGTATATAATTTATGATAAGACCTCTGTCAGAATGAGAAGCAATGATAAAAAACAGTCTTTCTCTCTTCCCCATCCCGGCCCCATGACCCTCTATTTTGTTAATATAGCCATGGCCTATCCATTCTTTAATATCTATGGATAATATAATATTGATCGTCTCCATGGCAATGTAATCACTGATCAAGAACATCATCTATGGTGGTCGATTATTTGTGAGCTCTCTGTTAATGAACGATTAAAATTATAATGATTTGGTAGATGAACAATTTACAATGTCATTACATTTTTTATTCATTATTCGTGTATGTATATTATTTAAAGACGTACATTTTTACTAAAAAAGTTGAAAATTGAAACATCAACAAACTGTCAATGTCGTAAGTACGGAAAAGTTTAGATAAGTTCTGAATACCATACACCGAATATTAAATAACAAATTGAACAAAGTTTGAGGTCATATAGAGTTGGTACATTTAACGGGCAACGAAGTGCACGGGATCAGCTATTTTTTTAATATATATGTCTGAGAATCGGCTATTATCTAAGTTTGTATGCTGTGCTATAAGTAATTCCGAAGTTATGGCCTCTTAAGTGCACAATATTAATCACAAAGTAGTGTATCGTTGACACGTAGCAACATACACTATATGTGGTTATTTTTTATTATTTGTTTCCGTGGCACGCGCGTCTGTGGTATTAAAAGTTACGTTTTACAATGGTAATTAATTAATAATTTTTACAATTAGACCGCTTGGAAGAAGATAGGATAATTTAAAAAGGGTTATATTTGGTTTTTTTTACTCATAAGATTTTAATACGGTTAGGTTAGGTTTTTGTGTTAATTGATTATATTAATCCATCGCATTGTAATTAAGGTAAAACGACAAACTTGGTATAACTTTGATACTTTAGAGTTAAATCATACACTTACGTACAAACAGGGTCTGCGATCTACCGCAGGTAGATTGCCTACCTGATAATATACTGCTGTGAATCAGAATTTTTATCCTGGGCAACAGAAAAGTTAAGATAAATCTAGAACATCACACACCGAATATTAAATAACGCATTGAACAAAGTTTGAGTCATATACAGTTTGTACATTTAACGGGTAACGAAGTGCACGGGATCAGCTTGTTTTTCATAAAAATGGATATTTCAAAAAAGATAAATTTCATGAAATTTTAAAAGCTGCAGGGTCGGGATTTCATATCTCTAAAATTGCATAAACAATGCGTTAAATATCGCTAAATATGCAATAAAAACAACAATAATTTAAAAAAAAATTTGGTATGTATGTTAAGGAGCTATAATGAAACTAAATGTTAGGCCCACTTTTCTATTTCTTAAGTATTTTATAAGAAATGCTATAAAATTCCAACCCATAACTTATGGGTAATAAATATTGAATATAGCCTAAGTCGTCATAATATTAACTTGATAATCATTTATAAAAATCAATGCCACTTTTCGCTGTACATTTTATTAATTTACCTTTATAAAACTTATGAAGTATCTTTTAATACATTTTCGGCCCCTATAGGCGTTAAAATTAAAAAGCGGCTAAGTAGGTAGATATCCTTCTGCTGTGCAGTAAGTTATAAGTGGGTTGTGGATAGTGTTAAATTTTAATTTAATGATATAATATCAAAGTATACGAAAAACAATTCTGTGGAGACAGTTTGTCAGTCTATGATATTTTATATTATAATACTTATATTATTTATAACTTATTATTAATACAGTAGCCGGTAAGTTGAATTAAAATAAAATTACAAAAATTGTTATTCTTAATTATTCAATAAGTAATTTCATCCAAATTTGAACTTAAAATAACTATAAAAAACTGTGTTTATGTACATTTTTAGATTTTTTGGTTACAGAATTAATTACTTACGAGTAAAGTCCGGATTTTTATGCAAAAACATATTTTTAACAAGCTGTATGCTGTTTGATGGGAGTAAAAAATATTTGTATTTCATAACCTGTAGAATCTGTCTAAAAAAGTTTTGTATGCATATTAGTGCATATTTTGACTTCAGAGAATATTTCAGAATATTTTAGTTAGTGGTACATATTATAGAATATTTTAGCATATTTTCGCTATATTGGATTATATTAAATAAATACTTTTGAGTTTTGAACTTATTTTTAATTTGTAGTCACCGATACGTTAATTTCCCATAACCAATATTGTTTGTCATAAATTGTACTGCTCATATTATGGTAAATAGTATCGCAGAAAAAGTTAAATATATGCATTCCTCAGTAAATGAGTTAATTAGTAATTTAAAAAAAGGTGGGTAAGTGGATGTCGCTCTGCTGTACAGTAGGTTACAAGTGGGTCACTGTATAATGGATAGTATTAAATTTGAATTCAATGATATAATATCACCGTATAAGAAAAACGATTCTGAGCGGAGACGGTTTGTCAGTCTAGTTATTAGACATACTTATTATAGATATACTTATCCTTAGTATTAAAAAAAAATTGACCTATAATAGGTATCAATAATAAATTCCAAATTAATCATATCACAATATCCATTAGGTAACGCCTTATATATCAACAACAAACCGTGGTACTATCATAGCTATATAATAGTATACTTTAGAAGTTTCAAGTACCCATAAATAATATTATACAATCACAACAAAATAACTAAAATAGTTATTCCACGTTTTT
>NC_042493.1:11885031-11889146 GCF_005508785.2 Acyrthosiphon pisum
TGTAATAATAATAATATTTTTTTTTATTTATTTATTTATTTTTTAAACGCCATACAGCTTTTACAATATATTACTTATTAAAGAATATACATTATAACATATTTATATATATATATACATCTAAACATAACACATTGAATATCAATAAATTAAAATTATACTTTAGTACATAGTAGGCTCCTGAAATTTAAATTTAACGGAACAAAGACCAAAATCAGAAAAAAAAAAACAAAATATTTAACTAGTTTGACTATTAACTAAAGACATAGCTCTCCTTAAAGGATCATCATCCAAATAATTTTTTGACACTGGAGCAAGGTAGTAGGGGTCACGAGAACGGGTTATACCTGGAATGCGAAAACCTATTCTAGATAACAAGGCTGGTGAGTCAATTACACCAGAAACTAATCCATTTAAAAGTTATAATAATAATAAATAATAAAGTTTTAAGGTATTATTTATATTTTTTGCTTATTAGTTTATTACTTTATTAGTTATTACTTATTAGTTAGTATTATCAATATTTTTCAGAATATTTTGAGAATATTAAGAATATTTTTAGGAATATTTCATAAATTTCAGCTGCATATAAACATCATATTTCAAACGTTTTAACAGAATATAAATCCGGACTCTACTTACGAGGAACTTTGTTTTAACAACATATACTTGTGAGGAACTGTGTATTACATTTTCAAACTTTTTTTTACTCAAAAACCAAAATTCTTATCAAATGATTGTTCCAGTCTGTTCACCGTTACTTTATTAGATTTTTCCGATGATATATTAAATAGTATACCTACCTACTCGGAATTGTGTAATACCCCTCCTCCGTCCCACAAAAAGTCATAAATAAAAACTTTTCTTTCAGAAAAGTTTTTTACTTTTCCAAAAGTTGAGGTCAGGAACAAAATAAAGATCGCACATTGTAAAACAACAGGTATATTAATCGCATCAGTCAAATTCTGAGATATATTTTTTCAATAGAATAAATAAATATATATTATTAAAGTTCTACAATATATTAATATATCCCATTCTTTTAAATTTGGTGACATGCTAATAATGTCACAATAATATTATGTTAATCTAAAAGTTCATTGTTTCTATTTTACAGAATGTGATTTTAACTATTAGTCAAGTCGTGTGAAAGACAACGATAACAGATTCATTAATGCCGACGAGACGCTCTGAAGTGGATTTCACGACACACGATTTTAAGGAGCATTATTTAGGCAGCTTCTTAGTCTTGGTCGTGGATTTGTATTGATCGTAAACACTAAGCGGCTATATTATTATTGTTTGTTCCTTGTGCCACAATACTGTATCGAAATAACACGCGAGGACACCATATTATATTGTTACTATTATTATGTGTAGGTATAGCAACTCGCGTGCACTAGACGTTGTATAGTTTTCCAATCGTGAACCCATCATCATTTACCAATTGTTATTTTGTTTACGTCAACAAGGACTAAACTAAAATACTCTACTAATACGGGTTTGTTGAATTTTATGAGCACATATTAATTTTAATGCTATAAGCCATAATATTAAAAAAAAAAAATCATTGGAATTTTCTCTACTATACCACTGGATCGTATCCAAATATAGGTAATCACTGAATGTGTTAAACACACCATAAATATTTGAATTCAATGACGACTTATTATATATGTAATTTATATTCATCTATATTTCTAAGAAGATTTAATCATTTAATAATATTATAAGTAGGTATAGTAAATAATTTTTCTGGTTGAACTCATTTTTTCCGAATAAATTGCAATTGTATACTATTATCATTTTATAAACGAGAACTACAACAAGTGTATAGGGACTGTGGATAAAAGCTCCATAAATTTTCAAACATTTTATCTACTGGAATATATACAATAATTTATATAATACACCATATGATTTTTCTAAACCATTTAACTCAACAAGATTATTATATTTTCTCAACGAATTGTTGTATTTTTGAAGAAACGAAATCAAAAAGAATGAAAAAAAATATTGTATAGAAAATTATGATTTAATTAGTTAAATTTTTCATGTTTCTACTTTTTTTTGTAATTTCTTCTAAATAAATCAGAGCCTACATTCGAAAAACAATCCGTTTTATGTTATTTAAAATTAAAACGTTACACAATTTTCGCGTTTATCGTTATTTAGAATTAAAATGTTATCCAAGTTTTGCGTTTATCGTTATTCATAATTAAAACTGTATACAACTTTTGCGCTTATCGTTATTTAGAATAGTGTTAATATACTTATTAAATGTATTAATAATAACTAATGCGAGGAGGTAATGGCCCATATAAGAAATATAATATAATCAATTCTAATGTCCGTATGCACGAAATAAATATTTTTACGAAACCAATATAACTTTTAAACAAATGGATTTTAAATTATTTCGTTTTACATTATTTTTCGTTTAATGATATTCTATAAATGACGTTTTGCGTTATGTTTTGTTTAATGATATATTAAAATTTATTTTGTAAATCGTTATATTTATTTTTGCAGTATTTAATTATTTTTGATTATCGCCTTCCGTTATAATTACGTTTACAAATTTCAATCATTTTTAGTCAAATATAACGTTATTATAACGTTTGCAAGCCCTGACATAAATACATTTTTAAAAGATATTATTTTCTATTTTCAATTTTGTAAAAAACTTTATACGCATAAAAATTGTATTTTCCATAATTTTAAATTACTATACGAATAACTTATAAGGAAGATTTTTGACCCAGAAATAATGTTTCACTAACTGAAAAAAAATTTCAAATTAAGATCAACCTATGACTTATTAAACCTTATATTCATATTCAAAGCTTTAGGTAGGTATTAAAATAAAAATTGTTATGCATTTTTAATCACAAAATAATAAGCAAATTTTCATAATTAATCAGCATATTATAATCTATACGATATTATCCAAGTTTATATGAATGTCCGTTATCAAATAACATTTTCACAAAATGAGTGCATTTAATTGAAAACAAATATCATAAGAAAACTATCTTATTCTATTTTTTTGGTAGTGGAATAATATTTCGAATACATTTAAATTCACAACTACTAAAGTAACGGTTTCTTAGTAGAAGACAAGTATGAAATATTGATTTCATACAGTATATAGACTATTATAAAATCAATGGTACAAAGTACCAGTATACCATATACCTACACAATGTGACCCCTCAGTAAATTCAAAGTTTTTGATTTATGAACATAAAATTTTTAAAAAAGCCAATTATGGTGTCTCCTATAAGATGTTAAAGGTTCTAGGTCACTTTGTACGGTCAGGCATTAAAAGTGCGAAACGCGGTCACTTTGTACGGTCGGGCAAAAAGGTACTTTGCAGAACGCGGACACTTTGTACTATTATATACATAAAGTATATATTATAAATATAAGTTTTATACGTATGTGGTAACTAGTAATTATGTATAGTGTAAATTAATAAAAATAGAAAAAATAAAAATAATATTGTTATAAAATATGGTATAATAATAACAATAATAATAATCTAAATAATCAAATAATTAATAATATCATTCTATCATCAAACTACATGTAAAAATGTGTACAATATAAATATCAAAAAAGTCAAAAAAATGTCAAAGAGTAGTATAATATAAAAAAAGTATTTAGATGTAATGATTTTTAGATAATAAGCTTAAAAAATAAAAAAAAAAATAATATAATATAGAAATATGTCAAATTTGAAATGAATGTCAAACTTCAAAACAAAATATAATACTGAAAAAATAGTTAAAAACTTTAAAAATTCAATATTTGTTAATTCTTTTCTTTGATGCTGGTCACATAAATTCAATAGTTTATTATTGACAGCCGTACAAGATTTTTGTCTTTTTTGAAGTCTATTGCCACATTCATCTAATTGTATAGCCCGCAAAACTGTCCAAAAACACGGATTCGTTGTTCTTACTAATTTATTGAACGAACTATTCCACCCTTCACTAAAATTATTAGTTCGATGAGAATTAGACAATGTTTGATATCTTACATTCCAAATAGAACGATGATACCGTGGGTTATTGTTATTACCACTAATATAAGTTTTCTCAAAGTATGAA
>NC_042493.1:11889298-11892579 GCF_005508785.2 Acyrthosiphon pisum
ATCATAATTGTCATTTGACATTCATATTTAATATAGATTATAATATTTCATATTATAATGTAAAAATCATTACATCTAAATACTATTTTTATATTATACTACTCTTTGGCATTTTTTTAATATTATTGATTATTCGATTATTTAGATTATTATTATTATTATTATTATTATTATTATTATTATTATTATACCATATTTTATAACAATATTATTTTTATTTTTTCTATTTTTATTAATTTACACTATACATAATTACTAGTTAACACATAGGTATAAAACTTATATTTATAATATATACTTTATGTATATAATAGTACAAAGTGTCCGCGTTCTGCAAAGTACCTTTTTACCAGACCGTACAAAGTGACCGCGTTTCGCACTTGAAACAATGGACAGTACAAAGTGACCGTTTACCGATGTTAAATAATGTATTACAACTATTTAATTTTAATGGTAAAAGTTCAAAAGAAATTGAATTATGAAAAACTGCAAGATGATTTAATGAAATTTGAATAATATTTTTACCTTTATAGCTGTATTTATGTTTTGATGAAAAATATTAGTAAACTTTAGTAAAGTCCACCGTACATGCAATTAAAATAATAAATGTTATAAAATATTTAAGTAGGTACTACAAAGATTCATTTAAATATAAACGACATAGATTTGAATGTATGGAGCTCCATAGCCACTATATTATATACGGTTTACATAATATTATGATTAAAAAATAACATAATTTAAAATTAAAAAACCCTTGATAGAAATGTAAAAATATGTTTTAAACATTTATACATAATTGAACAATTAATTCCTACATTCACTGAAGAAAACAATTACTGCGAATCTAGGTTATGAGCACGTGATTCGAATCGTATATAATTTATACCAATCAATGTAAGCCGTAAGGACATATTTTATATTAAAAGCAATTTATTCCTTACAACAAAAACAATTTGATATTTACATATTTATTGTTATACACAAATACACAATATATACATTTTATTAATTAAATTAAAATGTTTAATATGCATTTAATTATCATTATAAATTACTATTTTATGTTTACTTTTACAATTTATTATTCTATACAACACCTATAATATAATTATTATTTTCGTTGTACTTCTTTTCTTTGTACTTGTATCCAATAGCAATAATAAACGCACAATACAATTTATTATTGGTACAACAGTATGTTCAAAAGTGGTTAATTTATTTTCAACCATTTATTTATTTAATCTGACAGACAAATCCTTGTACAAAATCTGAGTTTCTTTTACTGTTGAATAATTGCTATAATATATTTTAGTGGACAATTTTTCTCACCTTGCTCTACAAGTGGTCTTCTATGTTACCGATATTTGAAGAGAATGGTATTGTAAAAAAGTATACTTTGATGGGGGCTCCAAGATGTTGAGAACGATACTCGTTAACCGTTATATAGTTTTGATCTAGCTTAAAATTATTAATATCTCTATGTCATGGATTATTTATACGACTTTAGTAGCATCAAACAGTAAAAGCTCTATAGTTAGGTGTCAAGTGTCATTCAAACGTATATCATCTAATTGTATCAGCTGAATTGGTCAGAATATTACGATAATGTAATATTTTGAATACAAATTTATTTTATTAATGGTTTTGACGCCAATGGATGCTCTAGAACACATAGCCCCCCCTGACGCGCCTGCATCCCTCCCTATTTTAGCAACCCATGAACAAAAATCAAGCCAAAAGACGGTATTTACCTTAAGATATATTTCTGCAAGCCTATGCGTACTGGTATAAAATCAATAAATATAGTAAATCAAATGGGCTGGTTATCTCTGCAATGCGGTAAACGGTCACTAAATAGTACTGTCTATTTTTTAATTTGCATACCGCGGACACTTTGAACTGTGAAAATAAACTGAGGAATACATTATAGAAGTTCAATGCTTTAGATCAACCTGCACGCGCGATCAGAATCGCAATCGCAATTAGTATTAGTTTAGTGACATTTGAGAATACACTTTTCACACACTATGAACAATTTTAAAACCACGAGGTTAGATCTTAAATTTTTATAAATGTTTACGAGAGCCTATATAACACCATGAAAATAAACAAATAACTAATGAAGAATTACTTGAAATAATGTTCCATACATTTAATTTTTTATAATATTATATAACTAGTAATTTTTAAAAATCATTAATTTTATGTGAGTATATAGGTAATAATCAGGGCTTAAAACCGGTAAAAAAACCATAAATTTGAGAACCGAAAACCGATAACCGCTTTTAGTTTTGCAATGCTGGAAGCGGTTATTGGTTATCGGTAATCAAGGGAAATATATAAATGTTAACACCAAAACGGTTACCTCGTATTTTCAATCCCGGTTTTATAACCAAAACCTATTCCCGACCAAAAAAATTAACGGTTTTGTCGTGAAACTTAATACTTGAATTATGTCATGAATCATGATTACATTATAGTTGAATTTAATTTTCCAGCTATTTTTAAATTTTCCCCCCAATTAATTGCCGTCGATTATTGTTTATCTGTTGTAAATATCACATATTTATATATATAGGTATAAGTGTATAGCTTTATATTTTAACACGTTTGTGGTCAGTACTGCTACAGCATTAATTTCAATTTTGATATAATGGGTCACTATACTGCTATAGTAGTAATTTACAAACCCACAAAATCGTGCATTACTGCTCATGCAGTAATATTTCCAATGGTATTAAATGGAACTAAACATGTGACGGACCTATTATGATCACACATAAGTTTGGGCACTGATAAATACAAAATTCTATTTTTTAATGATTTTTGTTGATATTTTAAAAAATTGAGTGATTTTCTGAGGAGGGTAAATTAATAATATAAAATGTGAAAAGACCACGAACGTGTTAAATACCGTCATAAACGTCGTCCTCGTGCGCTGATTCCTATTATAAAATAGTTGATGAAATAGGGGCTCAGTCCATTTAGTATTTACTACTATTTAGTACTATTTAGTATTTACGATATTTTAATGCTGTCGTCTGTTATAATCTTTGTTTCTTAGAAATATACACATTTATATACAGATATACAGTACCACAACTTACTTTAGATAAGGGACCTTTCAAGTTTAATTGTATATAAGCAATTTGTTTTAAAATTTTTAGGTTTTTAGCACATTATACTTTATTTTTCATATATTTATAAACAGTTTAGTATTAAATTACAACTCCCAGAGCCCAAACCCTCCTGGTTCTGCATTTGTTATTTGTAGTGTT
>NC_042493.1:11892629-11895367 GCF_005508785.2 Acyrthosiphon pisum
AAAAAAATTATTTTAAAAACTGGTTTTTACCGGTAACCGATACCAAAAAACCGTATGAATGGTTTTAAACGATTAACGGTTATCATAGTGTTGAAATATCTTTAAAGAAACGGTTACCAAAATATTAAAATTAAACGATAACCCGGTTACCGGTTTTCAAAAATTTTCCGATTACGGACTTTATTGATAACGGTTTTAAGCCCTGGTAATAATATTATATGTATTATATATTTATACATAATATATATTATGTACAGATAATATTGATGAATATATTTTATTTATTTTCGTTTGAAAACTATAATCAAACTATACGACTACCTGACAGATAGTACCTGTACCTACCTATATTTAAAGGAACTTGTATTATAAGAATTCGACAATACTGGATAAAAGTGTAAATTATCAATCCTTTTGTTTTTTAGCTTTAACTCCGTGTGAAAAAAAGTAAGGCTAAATGATAATGATTAGGTACAACATTTACAATAATACATATTTCTAACTGTTGGCGTCTGTAAATGTCCTGTAAACGGAATTACATGGGGTAACGTTGCGGTAATTGTCTTTTCCGTGAGTTCTACCGTTTGAATGTTTTATTATTAATAGTCAAGTCTCGGGTATACGACAATAAATTATTTCAATTATTAAATTATTATAATGCAGGTGGGCATCATATTGTATACAAGTATGCAGGCAGTCAGTGGGTCATACAACCACGACTATTAAGCATAAATTATTTTAATACTATGCAGATCAGGGACTGTAACCGGACCGAAAATAATCGGTTATAGAACTGGGAACCTTGTGTTAATTGTAAACCGGAACCTAAACCAAAAGCATTTTTTCAAATATTTAAATAACCTGATCAAAACCCGAACCTAATTTTTTATGTAAAATTTTTTTCGGTTTTTAATGGCATTAAAGACTGTTTCCTACTAATGACACTAAGAAAGAAAAAATAGGTTTGAGAATTAGGTTCCAAAGAATAACATAGAGACGCGCACACATCAAATACGGTAGCTATATGATCTAAAATCACTTACAATTTTAATTAAAAAAGATTTTTTGTTAACAGGTTACAACCGGTTATAACCGTAACCATAACCACAACCCCAATTTCATAATTTTAATATTTAAGATTATAACCGAAACCTTAGGAATTTTTTTTTGAAAAACCTAACCGAAACGGAAACCGTAAAAAACATAAAGGTTACAATCCCTGATGCAGATACCACTTTCAAGCCACTGCGTATATTATAATATTATACATTTATACAATAATATCGTAAAACGTAAAAGACGCGATTACTCATAAAGTGTGACTGCCGATCGATTTTATCTCGTGTTATAATATCACAGCGGTAGGTCGTGTAACGGTTGTCAGTTTTTACTTTTTACTCTTGTTATACCAACAAACGAACCGCATAAGTTGATGATTTCGAAATTGAATAGCGTAACATCTGCACCAAGAGATGTTGAGTAAATCTAACAAAAGTATAAATATATAAAAAAAAAATGGAAAATCTAACTATATGCTCGTAAACTCTAGGTACTACAATAAAGTATCAAAATTAAATGGATCTTTTATGGAAATTGGTGATTGAACTTAATATTATACCCATAGATGCAAAGAGAAGATTTTTTTTTCGTAATTATCAATTTTACAACAGATTTCTCATTCAAACCTACGGGCCTTAAAGCCTACACGTTTATAATATAATATTACATGAATCAATATTATTATTTATTAGTGGTAGCAGAGCAAATGAAACAGTTTTAATTGCATACAAGAACTTCGATATTAAAAATAAACTCGGTTCTCTTGTGAAGTTGTATCACTTTCTGAAAATATTACTCACGATCAAAATCCAGTACGTTAAGAGAACAAACTTGGAGATAATGTAAATTGCTTTTGTGTTTTACTTTCAGTAGGTATTTAATAAATACACGGTAAAAGCGATGTAAAAAGGTATTTTAAATATTTATTTTTTTAAATCAGTCATATATTTACACGAATCTTTTAAAAAAAAATACTTTCTATTATAACTGTGGGGGGTGGGGAGGGGGGGTGTATGCATTTACTTATAATAAACGCCCACTAGACGTAGATGTAAATTCATGCTATGGTAGGTACATTATACAGCGTTATGTGCTGTGTGCGTAACCGTGATTATCGATTATTCGGGATGCGGGCGCTGGAAATGAATGCGGGCTGTTTTAAATAATAATAATAAAAAAAAATAATAATAATCCGTTTAATTAGTTACTAATATAAATGGCCATCCAGAAGGCGCGTAAAAATAATGTCGGCATGTATTTTATTCTGTTCATAAAGGTTGAACATATTGTATTGTAATTTTTCCAGGGATTTAGAAACTTTGGACATTTTAGAAAACGTTGAGTAATTTCAGGTGAAGATTTCAGGCACCATGTTATACGCTTTTAGGTAACCAAATGAGTTTTATAATTTTTATTTCTAGCAAAATACCTAATTGTACGATCGGTCAATAAACCAGAATCTAGTAACATAAACCATTTAGGAGTAAAATCATTTATAATGTTTTACCAATGAAATAACAGTTGTTATTATGGGTTTGTGAACAACTCATGATGAATCTTGTATTTTATTTTCAAGGTTTTTGGCACAGCAAAATTTTTTCGACATTTTAATAATAAAAAAAAAAAAAAATCAAATTTCTCATTTAATATTGCTTATATTTTGAGCTATTACTTGTGCA